>NW_008796193.1:6449564-6498177 GCF_000699145.1 Aptenodytes forsteri
CCCTGGAGGTATTTAAAAGACGAGTAGATGCGGCGCTTAGGGACATGGTTTAGTGGTGGACTTGGCAGTGCTAGGTTAATTGTTGGACTTGATGATCTTAAAGGTCTTTTTCCAACCTAAATGATTCTATGATTACTATTCTATGAAGTCAAAGTGCAGCTATGAACCCAAGTGAGATAACATGAAGGCTTATTAAAACTATTAGAATTGGATGAGTTTCTCAGATGTAAAAGAGTTCTTTACTGGCAAAAATAGTCTTTCTTAAAAATGACTTTCTTAAGAGGAATAGATCAAGTGACTAGCCAAGACCCCTGAAGAAAGATGCCAAAATTTAAGACTTCTGTACCCACTGTAGGCTTCATAAAACCTTTGCACTGACAACACCAGATGTCAGCCGGATGAGGCCAAAGTAGAATAACACACTTAGCAATTAAGCAGAACTTGCATATTTTATTTTTGCTTATACTAAATTATCTTGTCAACCCAGAGCTTGTTAGTGATAAGGGTATAATATAAGGCCTGTCTTCAAAATGACAAGCAGTGAGATAGCCCTAGTGTTTTAGTTCTATAAATCACGTTTATGCCTTTAATGACTTTATCATGCATCTCGCAGTTCAGAGATACTTATTTATCGACCTCATGAAATCATGACGAAGGGCTGCCAACTCATGAATTTTTTTGTTATTTAAAATGCCTGCCAGCTCCCATTACGGTATGCAAGGCTGAAGTCAGATAAAATGACTACACTGTCTCTTTGGTTAGAGCCAGAGAGAACCTTTTAAATAAGCAGATGCTACCTCCCAATATTTTCAGTGAACTGAAGCCATGTCCCACTGCAAAATGGCTATCATGCCTGGATTCTAGTGGCTTGGTTGGGATATAGGAAATGTGATGAAGAGTGGGAAGAACACACACATGTAGAGCAGGATACAGGCCTGGTATGGATTTGGAAGCAGCTGAAGAATGAGGATGTGGGAATACAGAGGCAGCAGACAAGGTCAAAGGAAAGTGATGGGAGTTGAGGGGAAGCATCTCTTTTTAGCTGTTTTGTTTGGGGTTTTTTTAACTTCCAGGGATGGCATAAGATACAGCTAAACCAAATGTCCTGTGTTGGTTTCCCACTCCTGCCACTAGAGACATTCAGTCTTCCACCATAGGGAACAGGCTGGACTTCTACAGAGTAAGGGGGCACAGCATGCACCATCATTTCTAGTGATGTCGTTAAAATTTCCACCATCAGGATTTACACTGCATTTACCTTTCAACTGATGTCTTAGACATTCTCCTGGTAAGTGCTGGGGACCCTTTTTTGCTTTTAGCTATATACTTATATTTGGGATTTTGCTTTATCCAGTTTCTTAGAGCTTGATAGGCTTCTTGTTGATGGCCAGTGTTAGTATAACTTACAGCCAGGGCCATCAGAGCTTTTAGGTTGTTTGGCTGTAGTTCCAAGCACCTAGGCAGAAAATAAAAATATATTGAGGGGTTTTTTTAGCCAAACACAATTCTTGAATTCTTCCAAAATAATCTGTGTAAAAAAATCACTCATACAAGTAAGATCTACCCAATAATACTTTTAGAGAAGGGACTTTGTCTTATTTTTCTGTGATAAGTGCATTATGCATATGTATACACAGATATATGCATGCACATTGCATACACACATATGTACATAAACATATGCATACAAGTTTTGTTGTCATTCTTCTGGTTATGAATAAATGTAGGTAGATTCATTTTTATAGTATCTGTCCGGTAAACAAAGAGAAGCTTTATGTAAATTCAAGCAAACAGTTTAATATGGTTTGCAGCTATACAAAAAAGTATTTTGAAGATAAAATTTCTTCCATCCCTGTGAATCTTCTCAGTCATCCGGAATTCTCAGTTTTCCTTTGATAAAGCTGGAGCCAATCAACTCAAGCAGTCTTTCTACGGTTATATACCATTAACTGAAAACAGAATCTAGTCTATTTTGTGAACATCACTGTTGCTTGTTTCAAAACTGCGGGGATGAGCAAGCCCTAAATCAGGCAACCCCTTGGATTTCTATCCAGGTAAGCTAATAAGTTACATATAAAAAAGTTAAGAGTATCCTTAGGTGAAATGACTTGATGGTTAACATCACTAATGTGGTACTTGCTTCAAATGGAAACATGAAAACCCACTACAGAAAGGTAATACTAATGCTGATATTTTGGAACTGACATTTTACATACAAGCATACCATGATCTTCACATCTCTATCAACCTAAAAATGTTGTCAGTTTAGTATTCAGCAGCTGAACAGAGCTCATTCCAATTAAGAAAACCTCTTCATTAAAGGACAAACTACAGAAAATATGCCAAGTGGCTAGAATATCAAAAAGGCACTTTATTTGCATTATGCCTAATTCATGTTTATCAGGCCATGTAACTTTTCTTTTGTGCAACTACTTAAATTACTAGATTAAATATTGCACTTATTTAATAAAACAGAAATATTAATCACTAGTCATTCCTCTGAAGTCACTAGGAAGATTTCTGTATCTTTGTCAATGCTTTACTTAGTTAAATAAATGCTTCATGTTACAAGGTAAGTATGATGATAAATATACCTAGGCCTCCATTACCTAATAGTCATCAGACCCCTTATTTAGCAATTATCTTCATCTACCTTTGGAGGGCGACAATGGCTGCCTGCTCATTTTCATTCTCTGCCTGTGTTATGCCCAGGAACTGCCAGGCCTGCAAAAATAATCATCGTCGTGTTATTTTGTTATATATACCTAACTGCAAGCAGAGTTACAACTAATATCACTGTTAAGCAGTGGGGTGAATAAAAATAGCAGATCTGTCCAGCACTAACTACAGATTTTTCTACGGCATGCATACCAACAATACAAATCAATGCAGTTTTGAGTATCTTTGGGCCTGACAATATTTATAATCAATGAACGCAAAGGTATTCTGTCAGTGTATGATCACATGCTGATTTCTTAAATTTGAGTTACTGTACATTTTAAATGTTGCTAGAATTTTATGGAGAACGGTAAAGAACAATTATTAAATTGTATAGCTTTAAAGGATTCTAGAGAGTCTGGGAGTTCTCTCTGCTTTTTAAAATACTGCTGCTTAATTTAATGTAGCAATAGATTCAAAGAGACCTAGATACTTACACTGTAAATATTTTTCATGTTTCACAGAAAATAGACTTTAAATATATACTCATTGAAAACATCAATATTGCAGAAATTGGTATAACTTTTAAAAATTTGTCAAATTTCTTGTTAAATCAAAAATGTTCACCTTTTCAATAGCAGTGTTTAAAAGATAGTTTGAAAACATCAGGAAAAGAAGGCAAGGTTTGAAATATTGTCTCTTTTGAATGCTTTTAAATGACAGCTTGGAAATTCTATAATTTGAAAAATGGATTCTCATCTTACGAAGAGCTCACCTGTACCTATTTCAAGGTATATACTATTCCAAAACCACCGTTAGCATTCAGTCTGTTTCAGTCAGTCATGACTAGCAAAGGTTTGGGCCCCAAAATCATTTCCATCATTGCATGCTAAAGGGAGTCCCCTTTTCCTTTATCGGTAAAAGGCACATGAGTGAATACCTCTGCATCATTGGGTTCTTGTAGAATAGCAGCCTCCAGGTATAAGATTGTAACTGGCAGGTCACCTTCTTTCATTTTTTTCAGTCCTTCCTCAAAAGCACCAGGCCAGTCTTTGAAGGGATTCTCAGTATGGAAATAATAACCCTGGAGAAGAGAGATAGCGGACCCATGATGAAGCACTGTAAGCAAGGAATGGCAACTCTATAAAATTAAGTGACTCACTACTTTCCAACTGGATGTAAACATCCTTTGTTCTGTAAAAACGGTATGAGCTCCCCCATGAAATTTCAATGACAAAAAGTGTAAAAAGTCAGCATCACTGGACATTGACGTTCCTGCTCTCTTTATTTTTACTTTAGCGCTGAAGTTATACTAACTGGTACTCATGTTGGACTCTCCTGCTCCCATCAAAGATAATGTCAACAACTCACACTAACTGCAGTAAAAGCAGAACTGAACCTAGCATGAGCCCAGTATATCCAATTTGATGGTAAAGAGCACACATCAAGCAGTTGCCTCCCTGCAGTGCTTGTAACCTGATGTCTGTTCAGTTAATACCCTGAAATCTTCAATTAACCTTCAAGATACAGAACAGTGTTGCAAGCACCTGAGTTTATTTTAGGATTTCTTTAAATTTTGCCTTTTTCTCTTCTTGCCACTGCAGTGTAAAGGGTGTGTGCTAATATCAGCTATGTAATATAAATGAAATTAAAACATACAATGGAGGGAATGAAGAAGAGAGACAGAATCTCTATCATTTCTATCCTCAACAGTGTTTGAATGTGCCAGCCCAGATTTTTATATTTGGTGCTCTTCCTTAAGTGCCCATCTTCAAAAGTGCCCATAATCCAGCAGTTTGCTTCGTGATCCTTTCAGCTGAATTCAGGCCGTGTGCAAGTCTAGATGTATTCTCACTATGGTAAGGTCTTTTAAATCTACCCCGCTCACAGACACCTAAAGAGGATGAGCTCTTTTGGGTAAAATTAGCTTCCATGTCCAAAGAATTTTCTTGGGTTCCCCTGAATAGCTGAGGCTCATCTCAAAGTTTCACAGGAAGGATGTACTGTATTAAAAAACTTTGTGTTACCTTCTCAATGGTTGAGATGGTGACTTGCCCTGGTGCTTCCTGGTTCTCTGAAATCCAGTTTCTGCGAGCCATTTCTTCCCATTCTGCTTGCATTTTATCCCAAAACTCTGTGTCTGACTAGAAGAAAAAGAGGTAAAAAGGGAAGAAAATGAACAACAAAACTTTAAAATAAAATGGTAAGCTTTTAGTTTCTTTCTACCAGTGTTCTGAGTCTGGCAATTTTGCTGAGCAGCATTAATTCTATTAATAATCATACTGACTGAAATACTACAGCACACATTTGGAATTCCATATAATTAAATTTCATCTCTTATATTGGAATGCATTTCGTCAACAGAAAACTTTATCTCAGAGGCAGCGTATGTTCTATTTGCAGCACTGCATCTTATTGATGCTAACAGCAAATTGTTACATAAAATTTGAAGGAAATGAAAAAAAAAGAAAAAACTAAGCATACATGCTAAAGAGTAACAATAGATGAAACAGTTTAAAAGAGAACAAGCATCCCACTTTGGTAGGTTCAGCATCATTTTCAACTATGTAAAAGAGTAATGGCAAAGCTTAGACAGAGGGTTTTTGCACAAGAGAATTAATATAAATGGGGCTTTTAGACATAGTGGAGAAATCCTAATATTTTATCATATACTGTGCTGGTGAGAGGAAACTATAAGAGATTATAAAATTGTAAAATAAGATTAACATTCAGCTCAAAGACAAGAGGGAAGAATGCATATACAAGAGAAACAGAAATAATGAAAAAAGAATGAGATTTAGGACATGTAACGACCAGAATGGGGGAACCACTGTGGTTACTAGAAAATGATGCCAAAAAACAGAAATAGGATTAAAAAAAAAAAAGAGGGGAGAATCAAATTTAAGGTGCTATTTTTTCAGCCTCCACACATTAGTCATAAGCCCTGAAAAGCAGTTCCATAGCAGAATATAGGTTCAGCACTAGGAGCCTTTGCAAAGTTTTCCAGTTCCTACAAGGTCATGGCCAGAACTCCAGTGAACTGACACTACTGAGGGCACAGTTTCCCAGCTTAATTATGTCAAAGACATCAGCACAAATAATTCTACTGAGGTTTAGACAGAACTATTTGAAAGGGAGGTGCTAATCAAAATTAATTGAAGGTATTATAAACTGGTCCAGATAGTTTTGTCTGAATCTTCGTTCCAAGACTGGCCACTTTGCTACTGCTCCACAGCTAGGCATGATTTGCAAAAACAGAGTTTAGTCTGTGATTGCATGACTTGCTACAACCCTCCTTCTTAGGCACTTGGAAAAAGGAAAGCACAGGCTATTAACATATCTAGAATGAGTCAGCAATGAGAACATTTGAGATTAGGTGTGAAGGATTAGGAGGACTTGCGCTGGCTAACATTAGGTGTGGTTGCTGGAAATCATAAGGCTCTTTACAAGCGGCAAGGTGCATTCCCTCTCTAGAAATCTAACAGGCATTTCCCTTTGGCTCTTACTGTAGCATGTGCCTCCTGATATACAACACTTTCTTCCAGGAGACTCAGCATTGTCCAAATTATGCAATTATTGGATCTGTGAAGGTACCTGCTATGTTCCTCTGTGGACTAGGAAACAAACATGAATCATTCACTCCTGGAGAGGAGATTTCACTCTTTGTAATAGAAGCGAACAGAACATGACAACTCTTGTTACACAACAACTTCTGAGGTATCAAAATCTGCTTTCATTCCAAATTTGAAGGAAATACAGTCTTCTAAATAGTTGTGAGATTGTGCTGAAATGTCCATTTAGGGTTTGAAAAGGCTAGGATAATGAATCAGATCGCTCCCTCTTTTACTCTTATCAGCCGTGACCAGAGGCACTTGAATCTCTTAAACTATCCTGTTCAACAAATGTCACTATCAACTATTCAGCATTCAGTGCAAATCTGCACTGCACTGAAGAAAAAATTACTTGACCATGTTTCTACTAGCAGTAATTTTGAGATTCAGGATGAGGTAAAGGAGTGGAAATTTCCCTTTCCTACAGATTAATATTAATAAAACTACTGAAAAGTAATGCCTTTTTAAACAGATTAACTTACAGAATTAATTATATATAGATACATATATATATATATATGATGTTTGTATCAGAATTTTTGCTTGTATTTTTCCCACAAAAATCCCTTATGAATCAATGATTTGGAAACATACCAAATCACATTTCTGCAGATCGTAAGCAAGGATATGAGTGGTTTTATGTCGTAAGCTCAAATTCTGCTGCTTAATTACTTATTTATAATTCACACAGAAGTTCACTGTCTGCATACTGCCCTTAAAAAGCTAATGAATTACTATGTATTCAAATAGCCGTGCTTAATGTCTATCTGTAGTGAGTCAAAGGTGGAGGAAAAATGTAATGGGGAGAAGACCTGCTTTACTATAACGTCTCCCAACTCATCATGTGCTACTTGGACATGGGCCAGGACCCAACTGCTATTTTGCAACTATAAGCAAAGATTTGCTTGTTTGGGCCAAATGGGCTTAAGTCCCAGCTACAGCTTCCAAGTACATCCAGCATGTGGGGGTTCTGAAACTGGTATGGCAAAGCTGCACTGAGCAACTGGATCATGCACAAGTATGGCAACCGATAAAATGCTATAATACTGCCGTGAAAAACAACGTCAGCAGCAGAGCAGTTTAATGTCCTTGAGGAAGAGGACCATAAATATTACACAGTCTTTGTTAAAGGCCTAAGTCTACTTCAGCTGTCGTTAGCAGTAATTTTTTCATTGACTTCAGTGGCAGGAGGGTTAAATTAATATTGAGTGTTTCTGAAAACCTGGCTTTGGATCAAGACTCCTAGATCTAATTTTAACTCTATTTGCTATGTGACTGGTGCCAATTACTTCATTTCGATGTTTTTGCTACCTTAATGCTGGCGAATTACTTTGGATGTACTGAAAGTTTTCAGACCAGTTGAACACATTTAACTCGTTCTCAGATCATCTGCAGCAGTTAAGTGGAATGACAACCAGGAAAAATGTTTGTACCATCTGACTACTTGCAAGCAGAATATTCTGCATTTTGTCAAAGAAGCTATTTTTACTTTTAGTATTTAAAAATATGCTGAAGCAGTTAAACAAATGGGAGGCAGAATCTTTCCAGGCTCTCTACATCCTACGATACAGTGAAGGGGGGTGGGGGTGTACTTTCTGAATATTGCTGGCTAATTTCTAAACTTACCTATTTTCATAACTTTAAGAATAGAACTTTGTCTGTCCTGTACTGCCAAAAATTAATTTGCAATGTTCCTTCTCGACCAATGTATAAGAAACAAAGGTTCTGTGGTTGGTCTTTCTTTGAATTACTGCAACATACTCTTCAATGTGAAAGACACAGTAAGTTAAACTTATGTGCTAACGACGTAAGATTTCCTTAGCTGATACCTTCTCAAAACAAAAGTTGAAGTATGCCTTTTTAGTAAAGTTTAGAGGTAAAAAAATGTATATCAAGGCAAAGCTTCCCATTGTGATTTGAGAGCGTACCAAATAAAATGCAGCTGAATGACTCGAGTTCCTAGATCCCAATTTAAAATGTGGTTTAGGCAGTCTTAGGCACATCTAAAAGGGACGTTGAAACAGTGAAACAGGAATATCATAGGTACAGAAAGGATTCTAACCGGTATTCACGGGAACCACAGAGCTGATGATTCTGGGCTATGTTTTGCTAGGCTAGAATAAATTAATCCCATCTTCTTCCTACTATTGTCACATAATTTAGCCGTAATATGTTCTGATGCTTCTTAACAGTATATTATACAGCCGATGGCTCATGTGACACGGTGTTG
The DNA here is from genome assembly GCF_000699145.1 of Aptenodytes forsteri. NCBI lineage: Eukaryota > Metazoa > Chordata > Aves > Sphenisciformes > Spheniscidae > Aptenodytes > Aptenodytes forsteri. The sequence goes on from NW_008796193.1 coordinate 6,458,064, forward strand.
TAAATAAAATGATGCTGAGAAGGACCGCTCAAAATTTCTTTTGCATAAGCTCACAAAACAGTGTGGCATCTGCAGTTTAATCTCTACATCAGGGAAATGTGGAATAAGAAAATATAAAAATTGCTTTTTTTCCATCTCTGAGATATTTCTCAGTTGGAAGTTTTTGCACTTTCCTGGTTTCATTTTTATTTATTTTAACTCATTACCAATAGGGCAGCAGATGATAAAACAATCGTTTTAACAGAATATAGGTACAGGATGGATCTGAATCCCCATGCTGGCATTTTTAAAAAATTCAAAAGTACCAATTTTGGGGAAAACACAGCTAATTATTAGAAAGATTCCGTTAAAACATATTTGGTATGGCACTTGGAAATCATGAAGACTTTAGGCTATTTGTGCTTCCCTGACGTGTATAGCAAAGGGATGAGGCAAAAATCAAATCCAATTTCCAGAGTGACAGAAAAGGTAGCCAAGTCTGCAAGCATCCAATCACTGCAAGTGAATCTGGACCCTCTCTAGTAAAAAAGCTAATTTACTTACCTCTTCATTCTTAAAAGATTCCCCAATGGCATAGACATCTTTAAACCTTCTTAAGAAAGAATTACCTCACAGATCTTCATTAATCTCAAAGTTTGACATCTTAAAACCATTCCCAAAACTCTACAGTGAATACTGGGTAGAGGATAAAGTTTGGTGTCTTCATTTACTGAATTGTTAATTAATTCCTTTCGAACTAGGCCACAAAGAACCTGAGATTTGCTTCCTTTTCTTGATCAGTTTTCTGGCTAATCTTACCAGTTGGAGCTTTCCCAGTTGAAGAATATTACAGAAACATCCAAAGCGTAACAGATGAATTTTTGAGCTGTATCTGTTCTCCGCTTAAGAAAGCACTAATCTTTCTGAGATGGGCTGCAATTTATTTCAATCATTCTAGCTTTCTTACCACTTCATTTTAGCTAAGATGAAAATCCAGCTTTTTTCATATGCAAATGGAAATAACTGCTCTATAAGGTCTTGAAGAATCCTTTCCTTTACATTTTAACTACCTGGTCCAAGTTTCTATTTTAAGCAGAAAGAATAACTTAAGGCTGCCAGGTACACAGTTCGGGAAACATTTAATTAGATTCTTTTTAATAGCTGTTTTTGAGACCACATTAAAGCATTTTAACAACCTTTGTTGCCTCAGAATGACCTTTTAATGTGCAATGGTTTTTTTTCAATGTATTTTCCTCCTTACTTTACTTTACAAAGTAATTCAATAATGTCTTGTAATCTATTGTTGGCCTCAACTCATTTTTCTTTCAGCTGAATGTCTGGGAACTCCCCATCACACATGGTTTCTGGCAATTGCAAGAGTACTGACATCATTTACTTAACCACTAACTGTAACGCAGAGATGTTCATCATCAATTTCCCTGTGTCACAATCACAGATTACGGCACAACACGTCCCATCTTTAGGATCACTCTGCAGTGCGATTAGGAACATCTACAGCATTTTAAGCAGTGGCCATTTGAAAGCAAGCCCCTCCTTTCCTGCCTGGAGCAAATGTGTATGATGTGTGACATCAAAAAACCTATTGTGTGTCACCAGCAGTTGTTTATAAAGAATATATTTGATCTGGAAAGAACAATGCACTCAGAAAATACAAGAAAAATGCATTCAGTGTATAGTTTATAAAACAGCAAACTTACTGATTGTGTCCATTTTAGCTTTGTACACTGATAGAAGAATTTTTTTGTGTGCAATATGATCCTACAAAACCATGGTCAAAACCATGCAGTCTTACCTTAGCATATCATGAAAAAATCCTACAAGTCAAATTAATTTCTTAAATAAGAAATTCCGTTTCTAGCTAGAAGCCAGCATATTATTTAGGCCTAGTTTTGTTTGTAATCAACCAATACTAATCTAGAATAGTTCAACTGCCAACACTGGAATTACAATGGTATAAAACTTGAGTTAGAGTAGTATTAAAATACAGACACTAAAATTTAAATCTAAACCCAAATATCCCTAAAGTGTTCTAGATGTTTGGAGACTAATGAGACTGCAGTTCATGCTAAAAATAATCAGTTCTGAGGAATCAGTTTCACAGCCTCATCCTTTTCACCCTAAAACCTCATTTCAGTGGCTGTTACATAATTCAGCCTGAACTTCTGTCCTCAGTGGGATGCAGCTGTCTTGGCTCTTTATGGCGATGGGATTTTGAAGGGTTACTGACAGAACCCCTGAGAAGATATGATGCTGAAGATCGATGTTTGTATCAAATTTTTTATTGGATTCTGTTAAAAAAACTGTATGCCACCTTGTCTCTAGACAGGATCAGGATTTCAGCTGGGACTAGTGGTATAGGACAACACTCAAGAGGCACTTTTCATGTTGGAAAAGTAGTAGTTGGTGAAAAAAACAGAAGTGCAATAGGAGAACTATCCAAATACCTGCACCTTCTCAAACTGAATTGATTTACCAGGAAACGAGAGTACTGTGTTTAACATTCTGCCACTAATTACAAAAATGCATTGGTGCACAGTTACTGCTATACGTGCAGTTACCCATTACAGCAGGTAATCATTCTGTTTATCAATGGTTCTGAATTCCAGTTTCCCTGTGGAGAACTGGTTTATGTCTGAGCTTAAAGAACTGATTGCACACATTCAGTTGCTGGGGAAAAATACGCTTCACTCTTATACTTTCAGTTTCGAAGTACTTACATTTATGGGGAATTTTTCTTGACCCACTTGCTATAGCAATACAAAATGGAACTTGAAAAGTTGGTTCTGTCTAATCTTCATTTATAGCTAAGGTTTTTGGTTTTTTTAAGAGAGAAACTGCTATTTTAAATGAGTAACTCCAGGAAACGTATCTTTTCTCTGCTTTAAATAATCCGGTTCCAACTTTCTCCTATACTTGTGCTGCAAGATGAATAAGAAATCCATAGAACATTAGCTGAAAATGAAAACAAATAAAGTAATACCTCAACAGCTGCCTTTGCTCTTTCAAATTCCTCCTCCAAGGAGTGATTTCTGGAGAGAAGAGGCCCTCCCCAACGCTGCTCCTTAGTTGATCGTGCCTAAAAAATAAAAGAATAAATCAGAAAGGGATGATATAGTCTCTGCCACATTTCTGAGTTATTTCCTTAATTGCCTAGAGCCCCAAATGTCCTTTTTCTTGCACAAAACTAGTTGTGTCCCTGCATGAATTCCTCTGAATTCTCTTACACTGTAGCAGAGATCATTCCTCATGGGAAGCAGAGTAATTTATCTTTTCCAGACTTTTCTTTTCACTCAGGATGCATGAAAGATAAGAGACATCCGAGAAAAGACAATGCAAGAGTTGGGCTACAAAGGGAAGAGCTGACTATTTTGTATAAGACTTTTACCTTAATTGTTTCTACTCCTGTATTATGACTGTGGCAATGCATTCCACTCGCTATGCTCCAGGAAGAAAGCATCTCATTTTCCCTGTACATTTAGTGTTTTTCTTTCAGGTTCTGCTTTGGGATCACATTGGAGAGCAAGGTCTGCTATGGATTTCACTGGAAGGACAAATCCTTTTTACAGTCAGCTCTCTTCTGTGCCTTACTATCAGTCGATTTGATTGGAAATACATAACAATTTTCTCCCTATTCTTTTATTAAAAACATTTTATTTATGGGTTTTTTTGCACAAAAGGCACAGTACAAAATCAAACAGTATTCAATGATGGTACAAAAAAGCACAAAGTGGCCTAATCTTGCTAAACAGAGCTCTGACTGCTAATCCCTTCCCTTGTGTTTGTCAGAGGTTAAACTCATTAGCCATTTGCCTGACCATGGTCCCAACTGCATTAATTTATGTGATTATATTTCTGATTACTTTACTTGTAATATTCAATTTCAATGAGGCACGTTGCTAAAAGACTAATTTTGCTCACTTCAGACTCATTGGGCTGCATCTCCAAGTGTTGGAATGTGCACTACTGGGATGAAACACCCAATACATTCCTGGGTGTTCATATAAGTAATGTGCAATGCATGGTCAAACACATATGTCTGTGTGTGTACACACATGGTTTTTTACCTAGAAAGATGACATTCGTTTGTTAATCTAGCCCTAAAGTTTCTGTTTTGTTCCTGAGTCTTTGGATTCTCAAGTAGAGATTGATGAGTGAAATGTATATTGGGTTCATGATACACATACGGTTAGAAAAGACCGATACAGCACTGTTTCTGTGAGAAGCAGCACAGAGCGTGAGGGAAGGTCTACACTGAGGATCTATCATTTGTTTTCACATCTAGTACCTGTGGTCCATGTTGTTTGAAAAATATTTTTTTTTTTTCTTTGGGCCAGGAAAAGATTTCAGGTTGTCACTGAAAACATACCAAAAACCAATCCTATACACTAAATAGTCATTTTACTGATTAATAGAATTTAGGGCAGAAGAGGTAACCGGTTCTCTTTGGAATCACAGAAGAACCCCCATGTGGTTACAATTCCTAGTAAATAACTACTGTTCTTGAGAAATTAAGTTAGCCAGTTTTAATCTGTTTAACAGCTGCTTTATTCATATTGTATGGTGCTAATTTTAAAATCAGAATATGGTATGTTAATTCAAACGTTGTGGGGATGGGAATCTCCTGAGTTTGACCTTAATGAGCAAACATTGTACCACCTGGCACGAGAAGGCACGTAAACAGAAGATATGCTGCAGCTGAAAGGAGGAAAAGGAATGTGCTGCAGCTGGAAGGAGAAAACCAGATAAAGGCCATGAAGGCATTTCACAGGAGGATGAAGGAGGACGAAGCAGGAGGAAGAATGGGTCAGTCTGCTAGAGCATAGATGCGTGTGAACACAAGGCTATAACCTCTCTGCAAGCTGCAGCTAGCATGTGTACACTTCTGCTTGCTATAAAAGATGTGAACAAAGAGCAATAAAGGTCTTTGGTTGCCGTGCCTGCCAGAGTCCGTGCCGCTTAAATCCCCACAAATGGCACCCGAACAGGGACTTGAATGCTGGAACTAAGCAAGAGTCCGTGGTGTTAACCCCTAGAAAACATCTTGCAGAATATCAGACAGCAACATTTATCAACCTGACCTGTAATCTGATCAAAGAATTAAATTTGGTTTTCTTGACACAAAACTCTGTTGATAGACATTAATTATGTTCCTAGCCTTTTCATTATTTATGAGTTGGCTTTTGCAAACCATTTGATTACTTCCGCTTTTTAATCTTTTGTTTCCAGTGACTGCAGTTTCCTTAGGCCAAGGACAAGACTGTAAATCACGATGTTCAGACTGAGTAGTACTGCAGAAGGGGAGAGTGGGCTTGTTGGGGCAGTAGAGAGGTGAGGGGGAAGAGGACAAGAAGCACAGAAGGCCCCTCCTCTCCCACATGTCAGAGTATATACATTGTCCCTGCATAATCCCCACAGAAATATACCTTCTCCTCCATTAAATGCACACCTGCCCTCAAACAGAGGGAAAAAAGAATTAACAAAACCCACATAAGCTGCATTTACATATAGACAATGCAGAGTCATGTTCTGAGTTGTGATACCCAGAAATGAAAGACACCACATATAACAAACACACGGCCTTTCGCTAGTGCAGGAAGAGAGGGGATGGGAATGGAGTGCCAGCACTGGAGAACACATCTTCAGCTGGTGATGGGGTGCAACTCTGCACCTGCCTCCCTTAAGGGTAGCGCAAGGTGGGGTATGTATGGGTCAGGGTGGGCTGGGTATGTCTGAGGCATGGACACTCTGTACACACTGTGGTTTGATATGCTCACCACTCTACAGTGGAGGTGCTGTAGCTGATCACTGGCTGCTGTCTTCAGGGACAAAATCTTCCATTCCAATGCATTTGCACACACTTTCCTGCACTTGTAGTCTGCTTATGTGCTGGTGGACCTTAACTGTTGGTCAGAGGCTTAAATTATAGTCTTAACTTTTGAGCAGGTCTTCAAATAATGAGCTAAATCTGTCCCTTGTAACTCTTCATTTCATTAGAGTAATGGGCACATCCAAGGAGAGCTAGGGCCATTAGTCTGACTGTAGCTATTTGGGAGAAGTGGGGAATAAATTTTGCATTCTAAATATTGTTGCCCCAAACTGCAGATTTCTAAGGTTTACAGGCTTTGCACTATATCTTTGTCCAAGAGTGCTGACATATTAGAATTAGGTACAGTTTTTTAGCATGTCAGAGTTTTGTGTATGCATTCTGAGTGAGCAATAAAATATCTAAAATGCCCAGGGAGGCCCAGGTTTGAAACTGTATTTAGAGAGTTAAAACATGAGCAGACTTTATGCATATACAATTGAACACATTATCTCCCTCTGCAGTTTGTAATTATAAGAGAAGAAATAAACCTTCAAAAAACCCCAAACACTGTAAGATATCTCAGTACTAATAAAAGTGTAACAAGGAACTTTCCAGCATGGCAGATAAAAGAAAGAACAAAGATACTTTGGGCCAATGCAGTTTAAGAGTTAATAATAGGTAACGTATGATGTGAGTAGAATACTGAGAAGCAAGACGGCCATATCCAATGACAGCCACTATGCTATTGCCCGTTCCAGCCTTCAAACATATTTCTTCCTTATTAATTCAAAGCTTGCCTTTGTGATTTTGTATTGGCATAAGTGCTGGTAAACACAGGATTTTGTTAAGAAGATTGCATAATCTTAATGAAAATATGACCTAGTTACTTAGTATTTCACTTTGAGGAACTAAATCTAACTTGTCAAATATGAGTGATGAAGGTGATTGTCTGAGAAATCGCTGATGGAAAACTGCAGCAAGTTTGACAAGATGAAATCTTTAGGGTATGGCAAAATCTGTTGCATATGCAAAGGTTACCCTTAAATGAGATAGACAAGATCTATAGAGGACAAAGTATGGAAAACATGCTTTGATAAAAGCTCTAACGTGATTTCTTTTACAAGCAGATTAAGAACTCGGTCAAGACAGATGAGCCTGTTTGTTGGGAACTGACAACTTTGACAGCCCAAGTATAAGCAGGATGAAGCAGGCAGGGAATGAAAATACTAAAATTCTAAGTAAACAACTTAGAATAAGAACGCAATCTCACTTCAGGTCATTTCTCTGCACTACTAATTACCAGTTTTAACAACATTTCATTACTTGAATAGATCACAAGTTTGAAAAAAAGCAGCTTATGATAAAACAAAACAAAACATGAAATATACCAGAACGACAGATAAGAATTTTATACTCTGCTTCTTTTTCAAGTTGGCTGATTCAACTTTACTTTTTTTAATTTTGAAATACCAGTCATTTTACAAAATAGTATGGACCCTCAACTGGCTGAACTTGTACTGAATTAAAAATGTGGATTTTTGCTTCTGCAGTTATTCTAGTGGAAGATAAACAGGAAATGGACCATATAAAGTAGAGATGTTATAAACTAAATTTGTAACTGTTTTTACAGAAAGCCACAGTACTTAAATTCTCTGACTGTCTACTTGATTTACACATATCTCTGTTGAGTACAAACTTCCTGGCATTTAGATCTATTAGGCTGAGGAACAGCGTCCTAAAAAGGGGTTAGAGGTACTTAAAGATAAGCTGGACAAAGCATGTGAAAACACAGCGTCCATCTCAAGTGGATGATACTATGCAATAGATCTTTTCCATTACTAAGATGTATAAATCTACTGCACAGAAAGGAAAGATACCATGCATTACAACTAGTGTTAGACTTTCCAAAGGGAAAAAAAGTCCTGTTTGTAATGTAGAGATGGCAGGGAAGTAAAGGAGACTTTTTTCCTAACCAAAACACAGGAATGGATCCTGATAACTGGGTTCTATTTCTATTTTCAGCAAAAACTGGTGCATAATCTCGGGAAGGACATTTGGCATTTTAGTGTCTCATTTTTCCATTTTCAAATGAGGCTATTATTTTCCATTAATTTCCAGATTTTACATCTGACAGAAAGGTTTTGAAGTCCAGGCCTAAAAATAGCTGTGGAAGAGGAGAAAATTATTTTCAACTAAAAGTTAATCCACCAAACAACTCTCTCTCCCCCTTGCCAGTGGCATTGGCTGGACTTGAAATCTTTCAGTTAGAAAATAAGAAGCAGGAGAGAAGGTGTATAAGCAACCTGATCTATGTGAATGCATATATAAATGTGTGTTTGCACATATATATGCGTACATATGTCTCTAAAACCATACAACTCTAAGTAATCATTTCCACAAGGTCCCGTCCAATATACAATATGACAGTGGAACTGGGCAAATCTACAAACCTTCAGCCCAGAGCCCTCCATATTAGAGTTCCTTTTCCAGCAGGAAAAAGTCCTTTGACCACACTGCTCTCCCACCTGTGGAGATAAACTGCTAATGAACGTTGGTCTATTGATTCCTTCCTGTATTCCTTAGCCATTTCCCAATTCTGGGGATTCCTGGTTGACCAAGAGACCTTGAGAACAGATATACTACAAGGAGAGGGAACTGTTAGAAGTTTGAATTTCAGAACTGGAGGAAGGGAAAAATGATGATGCTGTAAATTGTAGTTTGAAGTCTTTCTCTCTGTACAGGAAGGTCACAGTTCACTGCAGTATGGAACTCTGAATGTTTGAGATGCTGACATAGTTAAGTTATTTTCATAACATATTAATTGGGAAGCTGTGTGAAGATTCAGCTGTATGAATCTTTTAACTGATGATCCTGAAAATATCCCTTAAATAGTTCTTCCAGAATGTGAAGGTTAGCCACTGGGACAATTCCTACTTGCCTTTTTATTGTTACTAAATCTACCAAATCCTCTTACCTGTGTTGCAGGTGCAAGTTCTAATTCTGACGTTGAATCAGACTCCAAGGCACTCTTGACATTAGTCAGCTCAGACTGTGATCTGTTTTCTGTGGACCTAGAAATAATGCATTTACATACTCACCACTGCACACTAAGACATGCTGCCTTATGTCTTTCAGGTTCATAAGCACATACTGATTAATTAGTTTATTTCTTTTAACTGAGTTGTTCAACTGGCAGTTATCAAAAGTGCCTGGACCCTTCTCAGTGTTTTCAGTGTTTACTCTTACACTTTTCAGTCGCAGGCAGACAATAGTTAATACAACAGAACAGAGTCAGGCCTGATTCCACCAGTAGAGCCCTGGGTATATATTGGCATGAAACTAGTATAATGGAACGAAGACTTCGCCTCTACCACTGTGCTTCTATTTCATAGCCAGGCAAAATGAGGTTAGGCAGTGACACAAGACTGTACCTGCGGTCAGTGTCTAAGAATCAACCACCACATTACAAGGTTTCATGTTGGCATACGTGCATTTTTGTGCCACAATACCCTAATATTCTTTCTTCCTAGAAAATGAAACCCTGTAGACCAAAATCAAGTTAACTGAGAACTGTAAAGCTCCACGTTAATGAAACACCCAGATAAAGGGCAGGTTAAGATACAGGATAAGCATCATTTGGTCAGAAAACTTCTTCTAGTGTATGAAAATGCTAATTATGGTCATGCGTAATGTAGTGAATGAGTGTTGCTTACATATCAAGAGGGCAGCAGAATTAATCTACATGAACTGTTCCTAAAGGCAAAGTCCAATTTTTCCCTCATTTACGTCCCCTGCAATTTTAGTTGAACCTCATGAAAGAGGTAGTACTTGGCTTGGATATTTTATCTTGCCTCTTCCAGTTATACACAGAAATTCTGCCCTCAGTAGCAAAACCAAAATACACTGGATAGCCAGTGACTGTCAAATCACTGCCAAGCATCCTTTTTTACTCATTTTACTCACATGTTTGTAGTTGGTTTCAGATCACTGCATGCCTCTCTAGACTTCTCACCACCATTTATTTAATAATTGCACCTGCTACTTTTTACAACATTAAAAATTGCTGGCAAAATGTCATTTTATAGTGCTTATGATTTTATACTTGCTTATGATACATTTTCCAAAATGTCTGCTTGAACACATTTAATGTAATCATAACAGATTTAATAATATGACTTGTCATCAAGCAAGCATTTCTGTGAATTAAGAAAGCTGGACTGGAAATATTTTTGTAAGGAAAGCAAAAAGTTGTACCATAAAAGCTCTTTTGATGGAGCTCTAGATGATGATGATGGTCGCTCTGTAGAAGGGTGGACCTTGCTACTCCTGTCCCCATGAAAATTGACATCATCCCATTTCTCTAGGTGTGTCTGAATATCAACTAAAAAATAAGAAAATATGAATCTTTTAAAGAAACTATTGCAGAAAATTTTCTCTCTTTTGTTAAATGTAAGTTATAAAAATGGTGCCACCAAAGACTGTATTTTAGTTAAGGTCCAATATACAGAAATGTTGTGCACCTTTCTAGCTGATATTCTGTGAAAACATTTGGGAATTCACAATATTTTTCTAAATCTATTAGCATTCATGGTCAGAATGTCAGTGGAACTCTTGACTTAAAATCAGTGATTTGTATGTAATTTAGATCTGTTGATAAAATTATACTATTTGATAGTTTTGGATATTTTTAATTTCCTAATTGTAGTCAAATTGTAAAAATAAAACTTCTTTTACTGACTACCATTTGAAAATGACTGTGTAGGCAACTGAAATTAAGTCATAATTTGGACTTGCTTTGCAAAAATGAGATGTTCAGCTCCTGTTTGAAGATAAAGTTCTCTAAAAGAATTTCTGTGCTGATGAATGGAAGATTTTTTGGACTTGCTTTGCAAAAATGAGATGTTCAGCTCCTGTTTGAAGATAAAGTTCTCTAAAAGAATTTCTGTGCTGATGAATGGAAGATTTGCTACCTTGGAATAAATTACATTTACCTTGCAAATTTTTCAGTTGTGGTGCAAGTAATTTAGTTTGGATGGAACTAAATTAAATTCACCTTTTCCAAAGGTCATCTATAGATCATGCTGGGCAGGATATTGAGTTGTGTTTGGGATTTTTGTTCAATCTGTATAAAAATAGCTCTTTTGTCAAGAATGTTTTTTTTTTCTCTTGTATGCATAGATAAAGCAGTATTTACAAATATAATGTGTATTTCTGACATCTGCAGTTCTGCAAAGGACATCCAGTGTGGGCTGCCTCTGATTTGTGTCCTTTACCAATTTCTCATGATCCCTCTATAGATTTTTCTACGATTTTACTCTCCCTGACTAAATTCTTTTTTGAAAGAATCCTCCTAAAACTTTATTTGCACATTTAGTGACAACTTAATAGGTATAATGGCAAAGGCAAAATGTGTTTACAGTGTTTCAAGTTTAGCGTTTCAAGTAGTTTAAAATGTGGAACAAAGGTTACACTCCCTGCTAAAATGCGGTGCAACAAAAATCCCAGTGTTGCTCGTTATTTTGTGGTAGTAGCATGGAGAAACTTGTGCTAAGCAAGGCTATGTAGCACTGATATAATAGCTACACTCTTACCTAAATCTAGTGAAGACTTGTCTGAAACTCTGGCAGTCTGGACTTTCTGCTCAGCATCCACACTGATAAGGTCAGAATTGTCTGTCTTCTTTCTGTGAGTTGAGGCTTTTAAGCCTTCACTTCTTGATGGAGTCTCTGATTTCTTTGCTTTGTTTTGGGTTTGTAAGACAGGTTCACTAAGATCCAATAGATCCAGACCTGTTGATAATACTTAGAGACAAAATGTTAGAATTCAATGTTGCTTTAATTCAAATAGCTCACTTTTTAAAATTTGTTTTAGTTGGGAAAAAAATTATTAATGTATTTGCATTTGACTAGAGTAGGTGTATATTTCCTGGCTAAAGATAATGACCAGCATATCCAAATATGACTAGGGATTTCAGGTGCTTAACTGGATGCAGTTTAAAAACACTTGATTTGCATAAAAGGCTTTTCCTCTGAAAATCTCAAAGACATCTTAGGTCTTAAGGCTCTGGCCCCACTCCACAGATTTTCTTATGTTGTGAGGGTTCCCTGTACAACTGAGGTTTTAGATAAGATTTGGTTTAATCTTATGATTTATCAAGTACTGGTTACAGCTGCTTGGGGCACTACTGTTGTGCCACATGCCATTATGGAAAAAGCTGAAGAGTAGACAGCTTCTTGGGTGGACCTCTTGGGTCATAAAGGAATAATGGTACGTTTAGTGATGGTTTCTACTGTTGTTGCTGTTCGTCTTTTGGGGGATAAATATTGAATATAATTATAAATTCTACTGCTATTTCTATTAAGGACTATATCAGTATAAAAGGCATGTTCAGTCTGAGTTCTTCATTTAAAAGTTGCTTAAAGAGTAACATTTAAAATTCTTTAGCACTTAAAAGATAAAAACTCCCTCTTTATCATCACTTTATAGGGCAGGTGTTTTTGACAGATCAATTTGGATTATCTCTTGCAGTGCTTTATCTGTGTTCTTGGTAAATCACTGAATTTCATCAATCTTCATAGAATTTTTAATTCTGTTATTAAATAAATCTGATTACCCCCCCCAAATCTGATAGATATTCAAGGCAGATATAGGATCTACAGATACTTACTTTTTTACAATAAACACCACTCTTAAACAACCTGAAATATTTCTATTCATCCCTGTAATAGCTTTCGCTATATATAAAGGAAAAAATATTATTTACAATTGTTATTTAATTCAGTGTTCCTGTTATTAGAACTTGCATATTGCTTTAGACACATATTAACTAGATGTGAAGATAATCACCCAGCTGTCAATTAGTCATTTTAATAATTTGCATGTATATAGATTTTAACTAAATGGCTTCTAACAAGCCAAGTCATTTTATGAGACAGCAATAGAACATAGTAGTGCTATGCTGATTTTATTGTATCTCAGTTGATCTGCTCAACCGCTTTGATTACCTTTGCACAAATACTGAATAGGAGGAGGCCAATTTCTAAAAACACTTCCAAAGGACAATATACTTCAAACATAATTCAATATAATTCAAAAGGCTTTCAGGATTCACTCTTACTTTTTATTATCTGCTCTACTAGCTCAGTGCAACACAAAGGAGCTATGAAATGCGTTAGGTCCTTTCACTAATAAAGTGTCTGAACTCAGCCTGGATAAGCTGGTTTGCTATCTCTTCCCTTTTCTCTGACATCCCATCCAAGTTTTTATTAAAGAAAATCTTTCTAGAGTAAGGAATGGGTTTGGTTAAAACCAGACTAAATGTTGCTTACCCATAGGTTAAAATTTTGCAAAAACAAAGACTGAGAATTGGTCAAACTGATATGTACTTCCTGTTGAACTTAAACAACTTCCCTTTAATTCAGCCCCAGAGATCTGCTAGAATACATGTGATTTGGATCACATCAGATTTGCCCTCAAATGTAATGAACAAAGTTTTTTCCACTAATAGGTCAGGCAATTATAATTTAATACCAGCTTGTAATTTTGTGCAAATAGTAACAAATTGAGAAATCACTTGACAAAAACGTACCATAATTAAGATAAAACTAAAATTATTTCTCCCTAATGAGGGATAGTAAAAAATTTTGTTTACCTGCAGTATTTGATGTTACAGGCCTTGCAACAGCTTCTGGTTTAGTTTCACAGAGAAAATCATCAATAGAGGGGCTCAGAAGGGGTCTGCTTTCTTGTTGCTCATTCACCAGCTAGCAACAAAAAAACCAGGGTCACAGAGTGTTGTTGGGATGCAGAATTTAAACAAATAAAACATATTCTCACAAAATCATGCGCTTTATTTTTGATTGTGAAAGTAAGAGATTGCAATTAGAAGATGTACAAATAGCTCTGGGCTTAAAATAAAAAACTGCAGTCACTCTTTTGGGGCAAAATTATATTCCAGTTTTACAGATTGCACAAAAATAAAGCAGCAAGGTGATTTTTTTCCATAGCAATTATTGCATACTATTGCTTATAGGGCTAAAGTATACAAGGCCTGATGTATCTCCCTTCAAATCAATGGGTGAAGTTGGCCTTTTCTATCACCAGGAGGCTAAGCAGGGCTTTTTTAGTATTTGGAAGTGGTCATTTTTTTCACCAGTAACATGCCTCCCCACAGAACTTGCACAATACCATTTCATCTAGCAAATGTGCATTAGCCCATTAAACAATAACCTGCTGAGACAGAAAACACTTCTCTGCAATACAAAGGCATATGAGTAACAGTGGATGGAGCCTGGTGAATGTATGAACTTCCCGCATGAGTTTTGACTGTGTGAACACTCACAATACAGTTTTTATTTATGAGCAGTTTTTCCTTTTTATTTTAATTGCATGAATGCATTGGTTTTCTGCTACCTAAAAGAAATCTCTATATTACAGGCTATTTCATGTATTAGGGATTAAAAAGACAAAACAGTAAAATAGTCTCATAAATAAATAACTCTCTGCTCTGCAATCTATCTCTGATTGGAGGATCAAGACCTAAGCTGAGCTGGATGGATGCCTGATGGTGTGGCCTGCATTTACTTCATCTTTAATAATGTGAAAACGTGTTTTCCCTCTGTCTGTTACTTTCATCTGGAGCTACTTAGCTTTACTTTTATCCTCTCTGCTCTCCTTCTCTCTGTTCTGTTCTCACTCTTTTTCCATTGTTGAATTTTCAAAACTCTCTCAGATATATTTGAACTTTTAAATTTAGGATGCTAACATGGAGTAAAACTGGCAAAAAAGGTATTTACTCATCCTCATTTGATATTTGTTAATTACTGGCATTTAGCTACTCCAGTAGCAGAATTGCCTCTAAAGTTATTACAGTGAAACAGCTTAGATTCACTGTTGTTTGGTACTTGATTTTTGTATTACAAGGTTGCAAGAAAATACCGGAGCTATTGAAATAAAAAGTCCATTATTTTGACGGGTCAAACATTTAAGCTGGTACCTAACGCTGACTGACTGTAGAATATGTGCACTTACTCATTTGCCCAGGACCTTACAGCTTTGCACTGAAATACCAATTTACACGATTAACATGGAAGACAGATGAGTGATTGCTTGCCCAACTGTGTGTAGCAGAACGTGCAAATGCGGGCATTTAATTTAGAATCTGGCAATTATATTGTCCCAAACTCTAATTCTGCATATGCTAAACCCAGACTGCAGATGCACCTTACGGGTGACTTAATCATGTGGGTTTTTAACTCTCCGAATTGATTGCCCAGGTTGCCGTCTCATTCAACGCATAGAAGTTACTTGCTTAATTTTGTAAATCTCAGCACTTGATTGGAAATTGCACTTATACCAACTGCACACCTTTGATTTCCATTAAAGGTGGCTCTACAGTACCCACATTACCTCCAGGTGTATACTTTTACCTAATACTGATATTTAAGACTTAAGAGGACCTTATTTTTCTGTTTCTGATTAGGTGACAGTCCTTACTCATTTCTATAGGTGAAGGTGGATGCCTAGTTAATTCTTGTCCAAATTATTTTTAATGTTTAAAAAGTTTCTTTATGATCAAATCCAGATTATCAGCAAAAATTGCTTGAATACATTTTTCTTTCTGCATTTACACATCCCACTCTAGTAACTAGCATCAGTAACAGCTGCTGCACTTTTGCAACAAGTTGCATATTCGGGTGTACATAGCATCCAGCAGAAAGATTGTCAAAGCCTCTGGATCAGCTGGATCTTCAATGATCTATTCTGTGATACACTAACAGCATAAAGAAAAATCCTACACCATTCAGAGGGGGACAGGAGGGATGAAAGAAGAGGTTCCATAGGAATCACTGTAAATGTAAAACTTCATAGGAAATATTCTGTTTCTGGATCTATAAGAGTGTATCAATAGGGTACATTATCACGTAAGATTTGGATGCTTATCAAGTTTCCCATTACATTCCATGGAAATTTTCTTTAATAGGAAAGAATGGGAGAAGGGGGGAATGAAGAAGGATCATGAGAACCAAGACAGCCAAGATCACTCACTGGAGACAGTGAAGAATAGAAAATCTGAAGACCAACTGGAAAGGCAAATTATTGCCAAACCTGTTGTGGGGTAAGAGAATAAGCTCTGGGAAGAGCAGCAGAGTAATGCTGAGAATCAGAATCGTGGAGGGGAAGGAGACTAGAATCAACAAAGATCTGAACTTCTCCAGGGTTCAGGTGAAGTATGAAGTAGCAGATGTGTGGCAAATATTTTTTTCTTTTCAAAGCTGGTTACCACATCCCTAGACATTTCTTTATTATGTTGTTTATATAAGGAAGACCTGCTCAGCAATAGGCCTTCATTAGTTTGATACCAGCAGTGTATTGTTCAAAGTCCCTTGAAAAAATTCTACCATCAAACTGAAAGAAGATTGGCGGTAATATCCACTTCATCAATTTTGCCAGCAAACACCAAGATTTAATTTTTACTAAGTTGTGTCTTCTTTCTGCTGCATTTGCAGCATTTTTGTTTAATTAGAAAACAAATAGATTAATCTTCTCTGACTCTTACTTTGTGAACATATACACTAAATTCATCAGAGATGGGCCACCCAAATGATCAGAGGAATAAAGAATGCATTTTACAGGGAGACTAAAAGATTTTACATTTTGTTGCTTAGACTAACAAAATGAAGATTGAGTAGGAATATAATTATTCTTCATGTATACATAAAGGGAGAGTGGTTAGATGACATTGGAGGAGGAAAGTTATTTCAGCTATAGAGAAAGGCTGGCATGACAACAAAGAGATCTAAACCGGCCATGCATATATCTGGTCTGGGAATTAAAAGAATCTAACGATCACAGCAGTGAAGTGTATGAACAGTATTTTTTTAGGGTAGGGGGAGAAAAAGCCTAACTATTTAAAATGGCTTTTGACAAGCTTTCTACATGGTTGTTTATGATGTGATTGCTTTTGAGAAGTGGACTGTGGCCCAGAGGATCCCTCCCAGTCCTGTGTCCTATACTCCCATGACTAAGGACTGGAAGCTGTAGGAGTGTCTTATTAAAAGGACTGTTCCTGTGAAAAATAATCTGCTTTCAACTGAAATATCTGGGTCAAAACCGAGAGCCAATATATGATCAAGTCTATTAATTCTCAATAAATACAAACTACATATGTGTAGCAATAGAATGTATTAGAAAAATATGTTTTTGTTATGAGGCAGGCATGTCATGATGAATCAAACCTTAACAGGTTAAAGAGTGCCATGAGCTGCTATTTTTTCCGTAGGTAAGTGGGCAGTGGGGTAGGTTTCTGACATTACTGTGTATGCAGTGCCACTTGCTAAGCCCTCGGTCTCACACTTTGGATTTCATTTTGCTGCCTCATATATTGTACCAAATTTTTCCCTAGTTTAAATCTGCTCAAGTTATTAGAGTTATATCAGGCATGAATTTGGAGTAGTGCTGTAAAGCATTCATGAGATGAAAACTATTATCTATATTAAAGTAATAATTTATGGTTCTCAAGCACCTTTCAGGGTGAATATCACAGAATGCTTTAAAACATTCATGAATCAAGCCTGGCACCACCGCAGAGCTGAGAAGTATTATCTCTATGTTGCAGATGAGAGAAGCAAAATGAAATTAAGAAAGCCGCCCAACGTCACCCAGCGCTGGAGGAAGCGGCGCTGGGAGCAGAAGCCAGGCGGCTGGCGCTATGTTGCAGATGAGAGAAGCAAAATGAAATTAAGAAAGCCGCCCAACGTCACACCCAGCGCGAGGAGGCGGCGCTGGGAGCAGAAGCCAGGCGGCTGGCGCTGCACCGCCGCACAGTATTTACGTGTGCAATATTTGCACACATGCCAAGCTGTATAGACTCAGCCTGTGAAACTGTTGATTTCTGAGTACTAATTTAACCAGTGAGTGCCACGAATTCTCATAATGTCTCTAAGAACTTAATTGTTCTTTATAAAATCTATTTTAACTAAAGAAAAATCCCCCATGCTCCTTTAACTGAAGGATGTCTAAAATCTGTGGAGGGTGATACTCCCTATTACTAATACATCTGAAGAGACTTATCGATAGTATTAAATACTCCTAAATTCAAATGAATTTTCTGTGACTGACTTCTGCTGTTGGACAGCACCACAGAAAAAAGCACTTTTTCTCACCCCAATACTGCTATTGGACTTTTTTGTTCCAAAAAGCATATCTGTGGGTTTTTTCCGTGCTGTGGGGGAGAGTCAAAAGTGTCATCTGATGGCTGATATCAGCCCCACTGCTTAAATATACTCAAAGCAAGGATTATTTAGCAGAGATCTAAGACAAGGCACAGAGGCCGGGTTGGGCAGTGGCAATTGCTATGCTGGAAGCCATGTCTGCCATGTTTTCCCTCAGTGCCCTGGGCTGCAGGACTATCCAGCCTGCACTGAGGAGAATCACCTGGTCTCCATTTTCTGTGCCCTGTCACCTGCCCCATCTCCAGCTGTCTGCATTTATTCAGCTGATGTAGTTTATTACTTGCAGCTGCCTTTGCTGACGAATTTTCCTTTCCTCAGTGCTCTGGTTTGGCTAGTAGTCTCCATGCTGCCTCCAGAGCTGCTGTGAGATGAGGAGGAGGCGGCAGCAGCAGCAGCTTATGGCAGTTCCCTCTCTGGGTGATCCTCAGGCCTGAAAGGTAAGTGGGAGCCCAATGAATGGTGCTGGTTTGGGGTAAAAAATATCAAACCCTAGGTGGGCTTGGGCATGGGTGTGTTGGGGTGGGAGGGGAGACATTGCTGTGGAAGAGGTGTGGTGCTGGCCCCCTGAAAGGGAGCAGTGGCCATGAGAGGGATTTCTTCCCTCTAGCTAATATACAGCCTGGCCTCGGCTTGCCTCAGTCACCCACCTAGCACCTCTGCCCTGCAGTCACTCCTAAAACCTCCCAGGCCTTATTTTCTCCCCTTGCTCCCACAGGAGTGCTCTGCCTGGTAAAACACCTTCCTGAAGCCTTGGCCCCAGGGCCTCTCCTCAGGCCTGGCCGCTGCCCTAGGGAGCCTGCATGGGGCACAGCGAGCGCCCAGTTGCTATCATGGTGGCAGCTCTGCTGTTCTGTAAAAACTTGTTTTCTGCTCGTCTTCAGGGTCTTTGGCTTATGGTTTTAATGCAGGTGCCTCTTGCAATGCTAGTGTCAGTGGTGCTGTGTTTTACTGTGCCAGAGACAATGTGAGATTATGTATGTACACAGCAACTGCTACGGCTTTGGTTTTGCTTTGCTCCCAGTCTACATCTTACGTTGTAGTGAGAGGGTTATGAAATACCTAGGGAGTAGCCTGATTTTAAAAAAACAGAAAAAAAGAGGTGGGCAGTTGACAGGGGCTCTGTTGTGAAAAGTTTCCACAGAGCACCTTAGTTTGGCCTTGAGGCAGAGGGAGCTGGAGCATACCTGGTGCTGAGGGGAATAGCTGAGAGGACCAACTTCTTACCTAGTGTCACATTTACAGTTGATAATGTTCACCTGCACAACTTGCCCTGCTCATGGCTACAAGTGCTTTGTCTGCTTTCTCTTCCTAGAGTGCTGGGGCTTATTCTGTGGGAGTGCTGGAGCGCACCAAGGCTGTCAGTAAGGTATGGTCCTGACATCCCATTTTATACGCTCTCTTACTGCATTCCTGATCTTGATCTGTTTGCAGTGCACAATGCATGCTGGTTTGTTTCTTTTTTTAATGTTAGTAGGGCATGACATAATGCTAGTCTTTAAGATAAATTATTTGGAATCTAAATTGGGGGGTTCCAGTCAGGCATAGGCAGCTAATTAGCACCTATGTTTTGAGCACATAATGAACTAGTTCTCTTAAATTAAGTGCCTAAATTCCTCCTATGTTCAATAGGAAGAGATAAATGCCTAGAAAAGCAACTCCAGAGGGAGATCCTCCCTGCCTAATTTAGGCTGTCCCTCGGGAGGCTCTCAAAGGCACCTAGCTTTCCCACTGGTGATACATGGAACTTATTTTAGAAGGACTGGTTCAAGAGGCACCTAAAATTTAGATGTAATTAGCTACCCAAGTTAGTTGGATTGGATTCTACCCATTTTGTCACCTGAGGCTGACTGAATTACTCAATGCGCTAATTTAGGAAGCCCCAAACTACTAATGGGTAATCCTCCTGTACAGTTCAGCAGCAAAGCTGTTCCTGGGCACTTAGGTCTTTTGCTGTATTGCCCACTCAGTGTGCTGGTGAGACTGCGTTTGGGCTGCTGACTGCATCAGTGAAATGATCTGACCTAGAAAGCTCAGGGTGTGGTAATGAGCATGGGAGAAAGTAGGAACCTTTTAATTCAGATTTTCTGTTGGAGAAATTGTATTTTTGAACTGTACTCTGAGAAACTTGTCTGCTGCTTGGGTGAGATGAGACAAATAGGTGAATGAGTTAGATTAATTTGAGTAGTTTCAGTGTTATACTGTTCTTTGAACTTAACCAGAGGCATCTACTAAAGCATGAATTTCAATCACTAATTAATTTGTATAATACACAGTAATGGTTCTTGATAGATAGGTTCTCTGCACCTATTTGGCACATTGTGCTCTTTGGTGGCATTCACTAGGGTAAGAGGAAACAAGTGAATTCATTTCCACTAACTAGCTATTTCTAAAAACTGATAAATGGGAATGACAACTAGAAATTGAGGTTATTGCTCTCTAGAGCATAACTGGAAGTACTGGCCTGACAGTTGTCTTGCAGATCATTATCTTGGCAGGATAAGAACTGGAAGACCTCCTTTTCAGCTCACTGAGGGATGTTTGGAAAGGGAACTCCTGAAAAAATCACTAGTCTCGTGCTAAAAGTTCAAATTGCTTGTGTTATGTTTTTCTTCACCTGCTCTTCTAGCATGTTTATAAATATTTCACAATCAAAATTACCACCTCACGCACTTTATTTACTATCGTATAGTAAGTGTGATCACTACTTGACTTTTTGCATCATCATTGTGCCAGGGTCATACTAATTTTTTCTCTGTCACTCTAGTGTGAATTTATGTTCTGACAAAACCGACATGTAGCCAATTACTTGGTTTTCACAAGATCAGAGAATCAATTCACAGGGCACACAGTATAATAGACATCCACCTAACATGAATTGCAGGAAGCTCTAAAACTGAGACAACCTCACTTCACCCTCCTGCAAAGAGCGGTTTGGTGTTGCTGCCTCTCTGAAGACTAGTCTTGCTCAGCAGGTGATAACTGGTACTCTGTTGCTAAGTAGTAGGAAGTGTGTGGAGCGGCCTGTGAATCAGATGTGACAATATCTTACCTGAAATCACACAAGCCAAGTGACCCCCTGGGGCTTAATGCAAAGAACTGACAGAGGGCTTGTGTGAAGTCAGAGAAGCTGTGGGAGGATTACTATAGACACTGTGTTGGATATTTAAATTCATGTGCCAGCTGTGTTGTTTAAAACCTGTGCTTGATATCTAAATTGGTAAATGATAACATGCTTATGTTGTGTCTTGATAACAGTTGCATTGCTTGGTGATAACTCTTTCTGTGATCGCTGTGTCACAGTAGCATCCTATCTGTGTTTGTAAGTACTGACCTATACAAGTTATGGTGTACTGCTGAAATATCTCACAGTTCACTATCTCCTTCCCTCTGTTCCTCTTGGTCTGGCTAAAGGAAACTAAACATGGGAATTGTAGTTGTATCTGGCTCCTGCATTTTGGCCTTGCTCCAGCAAAGCACTTACGCATGTCCTGCAAAACTCAAAGTTAAGCATGCGCTTAACTGTCTTGCTGGATCAGAGCCATGGGGGAAGGGGAGAAAAGTTACTCTTGTTGTCATATTTCTGCTGTGACTGACAATTTGGCCTTTACTACTCATAAAAATGTGATTTACTGTAAATCTGTTGCATTAATATCTGCATGCTCTATGCACTTTTTAAGTAAAGGAAGCTGTTTACTAAAATGGAGCACCTCCCTTTCCTGGGTGTTAAATGATTTTATTTATTTATTCTCCCTCACTTGGCTATGCATTGTCTTTGTGATGTTACCCTGTGATTTGTGTTTTAGCCTCTCCCCTTCCCCGTACCACTATCAGAACTGGAGAATTACTCTGCAACAGTGATCAAAGACAAAATTAACTCATCATAGATGCTTAGAGATCCTTAAAGTAATATAGTCACTAAGAAGTTACAGAGTGTTCCTTTAAAGAAATTATTTCTGTAATGTTAGTTTATGGAAGTACCTAGTCTGTGCTCCTAAAATGGCCTGCTAGTTAACTGAGGGATCAACAAATTTGACATGTTAAATACAGGTTGGGAAAGTCCTGTAGAACAGGAAGGCTACAGAATCCAAAGTTATCTGTTGAGAAAGCCCTGAAGAAACTTCTACAGTGGGAGACCTGGAGGGGCACAAGTGTCATGACTGGGAACAAATGGTAACTCATGATGCTAGATTTTGGTTTCTGTATCATTCATTGAAATTACTTTTTGTGTGGCAACTCCAGCTGAAGAGGAAGTCAGGCTTTGAGAACCACAGTTCTCAAATGCTTTTAAATAAGGTGCAGAGGACAGAAACTAGAGGAGTCCTGTTTCACTCGCATTGCAGGTATTACATTTGTACTCTTGCAGCCTCTCTGGGGGCAACTATGATGATTGCTTACAAAACATTAGAAAATTATTTAATGTTTTTCATTAGCTGAAAGTAAAGAAGGCTGCCAGCATATGGAACTGAGCTGCATGTACAAATTCTTTGTGAACCACCAGTGATCCATAGATAAGTTCAAGAGTTTCAGCAGTAGTGCATTGTATACAGCCTCATGCACTATTCTGAGCATGGTACGTAATCGAATGTCAATTTAGATGAAAGATGCACAACTGATGCTTTTTTAAGACCAAATCTTCATGCTATGGCAGCATGAAGACTGTAAAGACAGAATTAACAGTATCAAATATATCGTGGCTTATCACAGAATTTAATTTTTGTAAAGCTTATGCCATTCCTACTGATCTTCAACTGTGTGGAAAATGACCTTTGTTCATTTCCCATGCAACAAAATTCATCTTTTACTGTACCCTTGCTGTATCTTTGTATATAGGCTGTAATTACTTTGAAATCACACAGATTTTTCTTGTCCTTTCTGTGGATTTTTCTTTTAAAACAGAGTTCTGTAGTATATCTAGAATAAGGCTGTGGTTTTGGATGAATTACCGTGGGCAGTAATAGGAAGCAAGTCATAACTTCTTGTTAAGTTATACAGCCTTTCTCCGTAGGGATCTGTCATGGCATGTGTGTTTGCTTTGGAATGTTTTTTGCAGATTGAAAAGCTTGAAAGTCGAAAGCTGTTTGTGAATTTTTTTGGACTTGCAATTCAGTGGAACAGTTTCACTGTACAAACAGCGAGTTCATTGAATATAGAACAACTGTAGTACATGGCTTGCAACCTTTAAAAGGATAGTATATTTTTTACTTAGGGTATTCATGAATGAAGAACCAAAAAATTTCTAAAAATTAATTCCTATTTATAAATAATTCATATTAAAAAACAGGGTTAAACTGGCATAATATATTATTTACAAAAAATGTTTGTCCAAATCCTTCTGTGCTTAATGAATGGTAAGGCATTTTAAAATTTATGAAACAGTATAATTAATTTTTTATTTTATGAAAAAATTGCACCATCAATTCCCATGGTAATTTCAAATTAAAACTGTTATTTCATGGAAAATGTATTTAATTTATGTGACAGGAAAATGTGTTAGGCAAGCAGCCAATTTATGACTTTTAAGCATATTGTCAAGGCAACTTTATTATACTCATGAGAATTTCTGCTGAAATTATTCATACTGCCCTAAAAGCAATAATAGTGTTGAGCAGTATTTAACTTAGAGGTAAATAATCAATCAATGTTTGTGCTGCTAGGCATGCATTTATGAATTTTGTATTTTCTTTTTTACCCTTCTTTTATTTACCCTGTTTTAATAATAGATGAAAAAGAGTTATCAGTAGGACTTAAATGTCTCCTGCTAACCTACTCAAAATTTATAATAAATCAAATGAGACAGATTTGAGATGTACGGAAAATACTGCTAATGAATTTATCATGAATCCTTTAAAAAGAATATAAAAATATGATCTTGGGTCTAGTCCTCCTAAGATCAGTGAGGAAATTGCCACTGTTCTCAGAGAGCAGATTGGAATGTAGAGTGAATTATTGTAGTCCAAACTTAATTATTGTCATTATCTAAAACTGGCACAATTTCTGCCTTTTTTTTTACGTTAATGTATATCAATTAGTTAAAACCCAGTTAATTTTGGTTTAGATTGGTATAAAAGAGAACAGAAGCTAATTACATGCACTTTAACTTTCTGCCATTCTGTTGTAATGTTATTTAGTAAACATTTATGGAGTGGGCTGTAAGTCAATGCAAGTCTAATGCTAAGAAGCTTAGAATGAACACGATTGATTCAAATAGGACTATAACTTTTATAAGGAAAACTGATTATGCAATCAAATTCATGTACTGAGTCCTTGATACACATCAGAAAATCTACTAACGACATTGGGAACTGAATATTAGCTATCTTTACACTGTTTCCTTTATAAAGTTGAAGGGAAGCATTCAAAAGATCTCTTATCAGAGTTTAAAACAAACAAACAAAAAAACCAAAACAGACAAAAAACCAAACCCCCAGAACAAAACAAAAAGCCCAACCAACAAAAAACACTCCTCCCCCCCCCCCCCCAAAACAGTGGAATTTAGGCAGTGGAAGTGTCAGAGTATTTTACTTATAAGCCCTTGAGCAAATAGAAATGTGCTTGGATCAACAAATGGCATGCAAATGAAGGTCACTTTAAAAAAAAGAAAAAGTTCCTACTCTGAATACTAATACCTCATAGAGAGTCTATAAAAAAAGTCTTAAGCATCTGGTGGAGCTAATTGGGGTGTAGTCACGAAACATTTCTTCTTTGACAACTTGTGTGTTGTACCCTGCATTTTTCATGGGATAGGATGAATTTCAGCATGTTTCTTACAACGTAATTTCAACTTTTTAAAAGTCTTTGCAGTTCAAATTCTAAAACTAAGTGTTCTGTAGGTTAACTTTTAAATTTAAAAATCATAAGTAGTCAAAATTGTACTCTGCACAATGTCTGTGTAGTTCATGTAAATTCTAGGTAGGCAGCTCTCATATTTTTCAGTTATAAACAGAAGTGGGGATAGCTTTCAAGATATACTTTGCATTTCTTTTTCTTACTGGTGAATTTTTCATGGGCTCCCATTTTTGTTCCATATAATACCAGATTATATTTGCCACAGGATCATCTTGGACAGGAATCACCTCCTGCAGGTCTCTTTTCTTTCTATTATCTTGATAGGGATCCTACCATCACTAGCTTTCCAATTTATGTACTCTAATGAAGAATCTAAATTAGGTGTGATGAATCTGGGACAAATAACTCTTGTGACACTAGGAGATTTGTTTGTTTAAAATCAGGCTGGCAAGGCATTTAAGCATGCACTTTTTTTACTGCTCAATAAAGCAGTTAATCATATTTTAAAGTATAAGTGTGGATCGAAGTACTTTATTGAATCAAATCCTTTGAAGTTCACTGACCTGTAGTAAATTGGGAATTTCATAGCTGACTGTACAATTAAACTTTGACTCCAGGGGATATTTAGGTTTAAATTTCTCATTACAAAGTAATTCTGAAGTGATCTTTTTTCCTCCTGTAAAATGCAAAGAAGCTGTGAAGAGGTTAAACAAAAATTTTATTTTGGAATTCAAATCAAACTTTTATGCACAATTCTTCTCCTTTATTTCTCTGCCTCAGTTAGCAGGATATTTGCTCATAGCTTAATTTCTAGTTAATCTTTGAACCTTCAGCAAACTTTCTTTCACTTTTTCTAGGTTCTATTCATATAAAAATACCTTTTTTCATTTGTTCCAGTCTCTTCTGAATTATCTTTAAAAACATAAAGGGAGACAGCAGCATAGTATAGAGTTATGTTCTACAAAACCCATTAGTACTGAAAGCTCACTCGATGCTTGAAGTATTAAATTTGGCAACTACTGAATGCTTCTCTCACTAATAAAGTGACTTTCATTGAAAGTAATATTTATCTGACTTGTTCTGTGTTGGGTATGTTAACATTTTCCAGAGGAAGAGAGCGAAGAGGCATCTCTTAAAATATAAATTCAGGGGCCTCTGTTCATTATCACTATCTATTTCTCTCAAAACGAGGATTTAGGGTCTCTTCTTTGTGTATCAGATTCTACTTAATGCTTCCTGTGGAGTCTGCTTCCAGAGTCAGACATGATTAATCCTCCATTCATCAAAGATTTTGGAAATAGAATCATAGAATCATTAAGGTTGGAAAAGACCTCTAAGATTGAGTTTCACCTTTTTTTTTTTTTTTTTTTACTTTTAGAAAAGCCAATACTCCTCTATCTGGGCTTGATCCTTGCATTTTACTTGCAGGTTTCTTGCTTAGTTTTAGGGATAGAGCAACATAGATACCTAATGTAAATAATTACTTCCTAAGATACGCACGTGCCTGTACTGGATTCGGTGGTGGTGATAACTTTAGAAAGACCAGGCCTTATTCTCATGACCCAATTTGATCTGGCTTGGGAAACTCATTTGCAGCCAATTTGGAACTTGCATGTTTCACCCTGTGAGCAGCAACCACATCCATCTGTTTCATCATGTAAAGAGCAGAGACAAACACTTTGATGGTGATGGCTTAATGTGTATCACAATATAGCAGTGCGTTATTCTGAACGAATGGCCTGAAGGAGAGGTTTACACAGACACACTAAAGAGGAAGCATCTCAAAACAACATTACAGCCAGACAATTAGGATACAAATGATGTATGTGATATGGTCGTATAACTGCACATCACACATACATGATGCAGAGATGGCTATGGAAAATACTCACTTTTTCACTTGATTCTGCTTCCTTTTGGCTTCTGCACCCCTTTGGTGCATAGCAGGGAAGTAGGTATTTGTGTTTAGTGGAAGAAATTACACTGACTAACAGACACAAGCATTTTACTCATAAATTTATCATAGACTATTTCTGAGTAGCCTGACAGACAACCACTACAAATGGTGCATTAAACATTTAATGAACCCAGACTGAACCCCTGGCCCTGTTGAAGCCAATGGAAGTTTTGCACTTTTTTTTTTGGGGGGGGGGGGGGGGGGGCAGCATTTTATGCTGGTTTCTGATTGTTAATCGCTTAGTAGAAAATTAGAAATGATGCCTTAAAGACAGCATCCTTTTCTTCTGTGCAATTACTTCATAGAGTTCACCATGAGCAAAATATGGTGTTCAACAGGGGCTGAGGAGGAGATTGCCAGATCTGGTTTCCAAAGTAGTAGATGATATTTCTACGACGTGTGTATTAGTGCAGCGCATCTGTGGTGCTCTGTAGGAGAAGTATGCTCTGGCCTGGTGTGCATCTTAAATACTTTCAAAAAGTACAGTAGCTGTTATCCTAAAACATGAAAAGAATAAAGCAGGATTGTGGATTTTGTTGGAGGCTCTTGCAAAAGAACGCCTATGTGGTGAGATTACTTCCATTAAACCTCCTGTTGAGTAGGAATAACTTATGTGCACTAAATATTAACGGTAAACTAAACGCCCTTGCTTGGGGAACAAATTTATGTATGCGAGCAACAGGAGGGAATAAAATCCACTCTTGCAGTGAGATGGAAGCGTTGTGTGTTATGGTAGTGTTCAGTCACTGTCTTCAATAAACTAATGAAACCACCTAAGGCTCGATGGCAGCTCCAAGGTGTAGGGTTTAGTGTGATGACATTACGTCCTTCCTTCGACTGAAGCTGTGGAAATGAAAGTAATGGGGTGTGCAAAACAACATACTCTGACGTGGACCAGGAGTAGAATCCCACCGAGAGCTTAGGGATGGGATCTGAGATACTGCAGATGATACTACTGTGAAGTGGTTGTTTCTTACTTTATATATGCATTGAATATTTTATATATGCATTGCAAATGAGCGCTTGTGGCATGAATGCTGACGGCATGAATTATAATTGCCGTTTTAAATCAGTTTTAGATAACTTTCTGGTAGCTGACATATCCTGTACTTCCTACAACTCCCTTTATTTGGGGGACGAAAATGCATTTTCGTTTCAGTTTTCAGGTCAAAACATCTGAAACCCCAAGCGATTGCATTATTTACTCCACGCCGTTTTTCCCTGTGTCAGTGAGGAAATGGGACACGGGTGTGAGATCCTCCCGCAGATGGGTTCACCCCGCTCCGCTACAACTGAAATTGCACCGAGGGGAAGCTAAGGAGAGGGTGAGGCTCCCCTCGGGCTGCGCGTGCCGTGCGTGGTCGGTGTGGGGCGTTTGCAGCTCCCGTGCGGCTGCAGCCGGGCGGCGCCGCCGCGGCCGGTGACTCGCGCTGTGTCCGCGGCCTCCTGAGAGCCCCGCGCTCCGCCCACCTGTGATGCCATAGTAAGGAGGGGCTTTTCTTCTGCAGACTCCTCCCTCGGAATCTCCTTCATCACCATGGCAACAGCCTTATCTGCCGCCCTAGAGCCTTTCCCCTACAACAGCGAAATCAACAATGGCGCGAGTCAGCAGCGAGCCTGGCAACAACCGCTTCCCAACAATACACCCCAGAACCATCCAGTCGTTAAACTGACGGTGTTTACGGCTGGAAGCAAAGCTTGGTTCAAAGTAGAATACACAAACACTGTTTAAAAATAATAGTAAATTATCTGCGAACCCATTAGTTAGCAGCGCAGTTGGGGTCTAGTCGTAGTCTCGTGACTTGTTAAGAGTTGCCCCATTGAAGTCAACGGGAATATGGTGCTGCCTTGCTGGGGCAAGGCTGGCTGGAAATGGTCCAGTGTGAAGGGAAGGATTTGGACCTTTTGCAGGACAGGATCTCCACAGGAATCCCGTCTGGAGCATCAGCCCCTTGATTTAATTTCATTTGCCCAAAAGTTATGTCTGCAATACCTGTTTTTTTGCTTAAAAATAGCATCAAGCTGATTTTGCAAATAAAGCACAGTTCCCTTTAGTTCACTGAGGCAAACTCTCTCCCTGAAATTTGAAAGTATAACCTGTAGGGCTGGGCCCACAGTGTTTCTAGCTCTAGTAACATTTTTAAAAAGCAATTTACATTATATAAACAGTCTGGTTTTTTGCTAACAGAATATATGGAGCCAAATTCTGCCATCATAGGCATTGCTACAGTTTTCCCAAAAATGGTCATTGTTGTTGAACTTACTGTAAGGATTTTTTTTTAAACTTCACTTTTCTTAAAATTCACTTAATATATTGTAAATATTGAAGACAAAGTTAAAATATTTTAACATTATTTAATACTTTAGTCAAACAAAAAATGCACTAACATTATGTGCTATACTCTCTCTGAAGCCACACTCTATTTAAAAAGGGTATTTTTCTTCTTGAATTCACATGGATTTCTGTATTTTGATCTCTTACACTCTTGCAAGTGACAGAGAAAGTCCGAGCGTACACGTAAAGCTTAGCAGCAGAACTGTATTATGCTAGTGACCCTGGGCATGTCCTTACTATTATACTTCAAATGCTTCAATTGATTTCCATGGAAGTTTTAGCTGTGCAAAGACTGCAGGATCTGGCTCCATAAAAGCAGTATTTCACACTAGACTTAAATATATTTAAATACTTAAAAGTCTATTAACAGAAGGGGTTCTTTACTACCACATCATATACTAGAATTACTTCCACTAGCGCTGTATTCTGTGTCCAATAAAAAACCACTATTGCTTATACTGAACTACAGGTTGTTTCAGAAACATTTCATCAATTGCAGGTAAAAACATTACATACTATTGCAGTTTTTGAACAGACTTTATTAATCACCTGGTCAATCTTAGGTAAGCTTGCTTGTGCAACACATCACAGTTACCCTACAGAGAGTTCTTTGCATGCTGCAAGAAATTCTCAGAGCAGAAGTGTCATAAATGATAAGCATGCTGGATTTGTGATGCCTTTGATATCCAAAGAACTGCAAAGTCATTGTAAAATTAAATATATTTAATTCAATGAGAATTACTTCTAATTGGTAAGCTTATCAAAGGTTCTTGGCCAATTATGTATATACTCTGTTCATGATTCATGACATATTCCAGGTCTATGAAGCTTGTTTCTAGTATGATGCATGGAGCTATTGTTAGCTAGCACTAATAACATGCTATTTGATCTTTATAAAATGTAGTCCTTTTGTGCCGAGTGCTAGAACAAAATAGTTTATCAGCTAGAAAGGATGCATTGGAAAGCATGCAGTGGTTTTTATTTCTTGCAGAGTAAAAACCCACCAAAGCAAAGGTCAGGTCACTTTTTTGAAGACAGAGCCACTTTTTCTTCAAGGTTTCACCTACTGCCTGAAAAGAGTCATGATACTCGTATTAGTGCCTGCTGTTAACCTTTCGTAAACATAACTCTGCAAAACCCTGGGAGTGGTTGATACCATATGTAAAACTTGTCTTATCAGTTTAAAGTGGCTATAGTACAACGTGGAATAGTAACCTGATGAATACCTCTCTGCTATTTTTTTTTATGAGCAGACTGTATATTTGCTAGTCAAAGCAAGTGGTTTGATACTACTTTTTTTATTAGGTCTTTTTTTGGCTTTCCTAAAAGACTACACGTAAGTCAGGTTGATTTATTTCTGGCTATTCGGCCTATGGTATGAAAAACATTATTCTGAAACTAGAAGTTAGTAGGCAATTTCTTGGATAGCAGAGAAAGGCACTGCAGTGAAATAGCTTAAATTCTCAGATTCTGGTGGAGGGATACACAGGTGACCAATTCATTGGAAAATCCAGGTTTTTTTATTCTGGTGACTAGAAATGGATTTTGTTGTCCAATGTAGTGTATGTAAGCTTGAAAATGTTGGTTGCTGTATTCGCTGTAGTGAATACTATATGTTTAATCCTTGCCTATGAAGTGATTAGGCAGAAGAATTGGAGAGGAATAACAACAAGTTCTTCTATGACCAGAACAACCTTGTTACTGTTGTGAACTGCAGCTGACATGATAATCTGTAGCATATTTGTTACAATAACCATTGAGGGATTAGTCTTTTTTTTTTAAAGGTGTTATTTACTTGGCCTCCTTCAATATTAAGTGTTGTTTCTTAGCATTTTGGCTTGCTGTATGTATTTATCTGTTACAGTAGCTTATTGCTCAAACCCTGTAATTCTGTAACCAATAATTTTACACTTGCAAGATCTTTAAAATGAACAGT
Source organism: Aptenodytes forsteri (assembly GCF_000699145.1). Lineage (NCBI taxonomy): Eukaryota > Metazoa > Chordata > Aves > Sphenisciformes > Spheniscidae > Aptenodytes > Aptenodytes forsteri. The sequence continues at coordinate 6,489,117 of NW_008796193.1, forward strand.
TTGGTGACAGTGCAGATTTGCAAGGTAAGTTATTTTCTCATGTAAACAACAGTTTAATAATTTAGTAAATAAATTTCATCATTCCCTATTTGTCTGCCATATATAAATGGAAACAATTGTGATGCAGAGCATGACAACTTATGTACAAATCAAGACAAACATGAATTGATGAAGGAAAAATACATTATTTGTTTTCATGGAACATACTGCTTAAGAAAAACTGAGACGTTGCAGTATTTCATTATTTGATTTACTTAAAATGGAATGGTTCCTTTAGGTGATGTCTCCAGAGCAAAATAAAGAGTAGAGTTCAGAGTATTCCCATGATGCTAAATGTTTATAATAGAATTGGGTTCAAAACTTAATAACGGTTCCTCTAGGTTTATTCTTTGGGATCAGATAATGGATAGTAATTGACATTTCCAAAGGAGTATGCTGATTTGGCAGGCTTTTGTAAGGAAATACTCTATTTTTTTTGCAGCTGATGTTTCTGAATAGCTCCAAATTAAATTTTGTACAAGTCACACTATTTAGATGTGGTACTTAGTAGTGAGTACTTAATTAAGCTACTGTAAGAGCATATTAATGTAAATTTCTAGGACAGCATACAGGCTTCTGTTTTTTTTAAATCACTGATGCATATAGGTTTGTAACCATGCTCATGTACGATAAAGCTTTTCTTCTCTAAGTACATGGGACCAATAGATCACCTTCAAGTCATGATGAGCAGATCAGTTAGAATGAATACATGGACCTATTTGAAACATTACTGTTTGGTGAAATACTATATAATTCTGTAATTCTTTTTTTCATTACAGTTTACAAATTTGTTCTTGTATATGAAAAGCCAATGGCTAGTGCCTTGTAAATATTTAACATTTTGACAACAGTATTTAAACTATAATGATTAATTACAGAAATTCTTTGTCATCATCTATGCAATAAAAGGATTTTATCTAAATCCATAACATAATTAGAAATTTGCTTTTGACAAATATTTAAGGTACTTGAGTCCTAAATTCACCTTTCAGGAATATTTATACCATTTATTCTTGTGAGAAAGTGAACGGAAAGAAATTGAGTGATGGGAGTCTTTTTTTTTTTTTAAATATGTATACACGGAGAAAGAAATTCTGCCTTTATATAAACCTGTGCTGTTCCATTTATTTTCCAAAGATTCTGCCAAGCTGTTTCAGCTTTACTTGACATACTACAATGCATCGCTATTCACTGAGCTATTGAAAAATCATCTCAACATGGGCATATTTAAATTTAAGCGTTTGTAAAATAGAAGTTTTAACACAGCTTCCCTTGTAAAGAAATTTGATAGAAAAAAGTGATATGCAGACAGTGCTAGTACATGTATGATACAATTACTGATTTCATGTGGCATCTCTCCTTTCTGGTTGAGGAGAAACAGAACAACTTGCTATATTTATGACTATAATGCCAAAAAAGTGACCAGCTATCCTGAACTTTTCACATCGGGCTATTGAATTGAAGTATGTTTAAAAACAAAATAATACCAAGTACTTTTCAGTCCAGAATATCTTGAAGTACTGATCTGCTCTTTTAATAGCTTTAATAGGTTGGGGAGGGCTTTTATAAAGCAAACTTTATGAAAGATGCATTAGTGGTAACTTTAAGTTATAATAGCTGTAGTCCTTCTATGTTAGGAGAAATAACAGACAGAGCTACTGTACATACTGAACTTGGGATGCTCGGCTGCTGTCTAGATCCCCAGGCAGCTGATATATTAGACTTACAGTACCAATTAAGCAGCCTATTCAAAATGGCTTCATGCACCACAAATCTTTGTGTTTTGTGCAATCTAAAAATAAGAATGAAGGGACAAACTTGGCTTTGCTGTTTAAAATTATGCAGCGCTAACATTTTTACCTCTCAAAATGAGCACACACAGCTATGCAATGGTACCATGAGAGTTCTAGTGTCCACAATACGACTTTGAGCTCTTGATTTCACAGATGATCTGTTTATTACTTTGTATTTTTCCCTTCTCAGGCTCTTCTGTTCATGTTTTCTCCATATGTCTTTCTTTTCATCATCTATGCTTTTCTACTGTTTTCTAGTGGTGTTATATCTTGCATCTTATATATCATTAAAAATAATGAGAAACCATATGGTGAGGCTGTTTTATGAACCAATATAAGATGGATATTTAAACAGAAAATTCTGTTTTATCAAAGCTCTTGGTAGTTTTTTATTATGAGCTTAACAAAGTGAGGTATATATCTAAGATAAATGGGAACATAATTCCTTTAGGCAGTGCTCAGTTGACTGTGGTGTGGAGACATGTGAACAGGCTATATGTCCTGAACTGAAAGCAGTATTGTCAAGGTAGACCAGGTTTCAGGACATGAGCTAGTATTTCCATATTGTACTTGCATCCTTCAGAACCTCTTATCAAGCTTTCTCTTAGTCCTGGTCTAACCTCTCTTGACTCGTGACCTTTAGGAGTTCATTCTTACGAGATTATGATGAAATACAGATAGTGTTGGCTGCGGAGAAGGAATCAGGTATAGGAAGGCTTGCTTAAGTAATTTACAGTAAAGCAGCTAAATCCATATTGGCTGAGTTGAAGTGTACTACTCATCTTTCATTCCTTTCTTTTTTCATTCTTATGTTGATGGAATAACAGATTTCAATATTAATATGGAAAGACTTTTACTGCATACAAGAAAATTGGCAAAGAAAGGGATAATAGCTGATAAAAGGTAATCAGCACAAACGTTCACATTTACCTTCGTTGGATTGTCTTATGTCCATTTAAATGTCAATACTGTGGTTAAATTGCATTCCAGTTTGAGAAGCATTTGCATTGAAATGGCATTGTTAGGTTTTCTGTTTATTGACCATCAGTAACTGTTGCATTATGTGTGCTCCCTTTAGAAGTTGTCTCATTCCAATGCCTATAGATTAATTCTGAAAGCCAAGTGGGACTGCTTCCAAAGCATCTCCAGTGAAAGCTCTGCAAGACCTGTTTTGCTTTTAAGAACTTATGCAAATTTATTGTACTTAATGCATCTGAACACATATGACTGGTAATTAATAAACAATTCTGTCAAATGTAATTCATTCTCTATAAACTAGTATGATTCCTGCAGGCTAATAGGAGGAAGATGCAGTGAAACTCGTTTTTTTTTTTTTTTTCTTTTAAGTCAAAAATTTTTATTTGGAATATACATAGGGAGTGTATCTTTTGAGCAAGGTAACACTTTCTAATGTTGGAACAATAATGTTGACCTAACTGTAAATAGTAAATCCAGCCTGGAATATAGAGTTGGTAAGAAGAGCAAGGTCTGGGACAGAACTAACTGTGTAAAGGTTGTTTAAGGTTCTGATGCTTTTATGAACAAGTTATATAATATAGCTGCTTGTGATAGCAGGCTTGGACGAGACAGTTTGCAGTCCTTTCTTTCTATGTAAGTGTCATCTTTTAATAAGGCCATTGTGAATATGTAGAAACTATTTTTTTAGCACTTATTTGATTGACTTCGTGATAATTTGGAACTGCATTATCAAAGGGGTGAGTCTTTTGACTGCACAATGGTATTTGACCTCAAAAATTTCAGGGAATAGGTGTAGAATTTCTTTCGTCTCTGCTTAGTCTGTGTCAAGGAACATTGTGAAATCATTGGATTTAGCAACTGGCAATTTCAAATTTCTTTGGTAGTCTTCAGCAGAGAATTAATATGCTAAGGTATTTTCTCTCTCTCAATTGGGGTTAATTTTATGTTGACTTCAGATCATGAGCCCCAATCATAACATACACGTAATAACAACAGAATTAGTTTATTACTGTGATAATGCATGTACTGAATTAGAATCACGCATTCCTCTAGTACTAGTTCAAGTGAAATTCAAGGAGCTCAGATCACTTTCAAAATAAACAGATTGGTGGCTAATGTACTGTCCATTGTTTAAATGTGTGTTTACTGCACACGTGATGTGTAAACTATGTATTTTGTTCACTTCCTCCCAGCGCATAATGTATTGTTCTCTAAAGTGGTAGGGGTTCCTCACCTCTGAAAGCTGCTATACAATTTTTAATGGTTTTGTTTCATGAGATGTTCAGAGAACTCAGACTAACAGTCTGCGGCAAACGTAGTGAGATTAAAGGCTATACAGTAAGTCTGACTTGCTACTTTGATACACATAATATTACTGATGAAACAAGTTCTCCTGATATGACTTCCAGTTTTGTGCACTGCTCCACATGTTATCTTTAGTGGAGTTTCCCAGGATGCAGTTCACGTTGAATGAAGGGCTACAGCAACAGCAGACACTAAGGATAAAGTCAGGAGCACAGAGAGCTCCTGGAACAGATGTCTGGCAGACAGGATCTGCCGTGATGTCTGTGTGTGTAACGTAGATCTTGCTTTCATGCCATAGGAGTGAAGATAATTTCATTTCGATGACATTTATCACATATACAAATAGTTAGGCATTGTATTTTATCTGTTGTTTTCAAATGATAATTGAAATTGTACTTCCTAATAAAGAAAAAATGCCACCTGAGTTACGTGTGTGAGCTGGAACTGTGGTAGTTTGTCAAAAATTCACATCAGTGAGAAAGCAGTGAAATCTGTGCCTTAAAACATTTAGTGCACATACATTGTGTTTACTAATTAGCAATGTTTCAGCATATAAGAAACTGGCCAGGAGATAGTTTTGAATAATCTTCAATGTGCTTGTCTTCAGATGGGAGACGGGAACGTGCTCTAGCAAATTTTCCTTATATTCCTCTGCTGGTTCACAAACCCAGATGTTTCAGCTGAAACAGGTTGGTCAGTGGACCATAAATACCAAATGGAAGAATTTTTGATAAATCCATAAGATTTCTTATCAGCATTACAGAAGTATGCCCTCTTCCATATACCCTTCTTAATATGCCTTAAGAATGACTTAGATGTATGTAGACCTGAAGCACTGGCTGGTCATTTGCACCACCACCCCACCACCTCCCACTTTTTCGATAAGTTTAGTTCATTTCCTGAATAACTTGATCAACTAAAAGTTTGATCATCACTAAGAATTATTGAGAATTTTGACTTAAAACAGACAGTAAAAATTTCAGCATTTGATTTTAAAACTGTCTAAGAATTATTTAGCTATTAAATGTTTTCTCTTTAAAAATCTAGAATTTGTTATTTTAGGGGGTAGAAGTTGAAATTATATTTCAATTCTTTTATTCTCTCACCCAGACACAGAGGTAATCCAGTATGATAAGTAAACCATTTAATACAGCTGAAATCAATTTGGATTATAAGTAATCTGTGGACTTGTAGAACTTTTTTGTATTAGCTAAAGCTGTTCAAGATGTAATGCCACAGCTAGACTAAACACAGAATTGATGGTAAGCTGAGTAAACAGGACAGTTAGAAAAATATATACATAGCTTGTGCTTTTTTAAAAAAGAATTGTTTAGGAAAAACAATGAAAGGAAACTGAGAGGTGGTATCTTTTTATGTGGAAAAATCAGGCTTTTCGAAGAGCAGGAATACAGAATAGTCTTCATAGGAAATTTAGAATATAGAACATTGTTCTGAGCTAATTGATGATTACAAGACAGCTGTTTCTGAGCCTGTTTTATATAAAATATTTTATAGGTGTAGTGATAGGGTAACCCTCTGAAATGAATAGCTGTTCTTATTTAACCTCAGACAATGGCTTGAGCTTACAAAGCTTGAGACAAACATTTAACTTTTTGCATACTTGTCACAAATGTTTATAGATGTTGGGAATCTTGATTTTGACAGTTTTGCTTGGATCTGCTTTTGAATTATCTCTGCCTTTAACTGTTGCTGTTAGAGAGAGGTTCTTGTACTCTCAGGTGTGGTGCCCTGAGAGTCAAAACATTTATTTATTGATATTAACATAGCAAAGGCAGTGTTGACCAGAGCAAAATGTGGAGTCAGTCATGGCATAGCTTCAATGTTCCTGTTTATTTAAAAAAAAAAAAGACAGATCCAGCTGTTCCGAGAAACTGTTGTGCCTTAACTGTTGTATCTTGATATCACTAATGTTTCTCAATAAAAAAATGCACTTAGATGTGGCAACATAGAAGTATTTTTGGCCTCACGTAAAAGGCAATCTCCAAGTACCTAGCAGCAGTCTGTCTTCAGTCTGAGACTCCAGCTTTTGCAGAGAAAAAAGTGGATGGTCTCTGGGCAGAGATCAGTTTGTGGGTTGGTTCTCTCTTTTATTACTTCTTCACTTGGGACCAGAGACTCTGAAAAGTGTATGATGATACTTTTAAGTATGCATAAAAGACAACTAGAAGTATAACTGTGCCTGGAATATGATGCAAGTTCTTTTAAAAAAGAAAGTGATGCAGGTTCTGATGTTAAAATGGTATAATCTGTGCTCTTCCTGCCTGGAACATAGAAGAAATGTGTATTTTTTTCCAGTGTTTGCAAGCTTAAGTACTTTGTTCTTGTTCCAGATATCATTATAAAACCATTAGCCCAATACTCTTGTTTGTGGATACTTTCTCTAGATTGGGCAGAGACTCATCAGACATTTAGAATGCGAAAAAGAGAGGCAAAGAAATAAACATAATTTAAAAGAAGAAATCTCTTACAGAGTTAAAAGAAGGCTCTGCATGCATACAAATCCAATCATATCCTATAGTTATAATTCTATGAGAGTCTTAAGATCATTTAAGTCCTGAAACTGTGGTTTTCTGCACAGAAAAGAACTGGCACACCTGTAGAGAATATAACAAATTTTTATCAAAACTGCTGGATGGACATAGCAGTTGTCTGTTGTTTCCTCTGGCTTTTACATTGCCAGATTAAGAGTCTATGTTGCTTACTGTTGCTATAGGGATGGCTTTACTCTTGTTTTGAAAGCCCTTAAGAAAGGTGGTATTATTTAGGAAAGGTGAAACTATGTTGAATAAGGGCAACTGTTCAGATGCTCTGTGACTTCAGAGTCAGATAAAATTCTGCATACTGTTTTGAATAATAAGATATGTATTCAAATAAATGAATTGGTATATGTCTTTTGCTAGGTGCCTAATTTCAGAACCAGTTTAAACTTGTATTGCTTTTAAAATGACTGTTATTTTGATTGTTCTGATTTTGTTTATGAAGGAAGACAGCTTGGATGGAGAAGACAGTTTGTAATGTACTCTCATCAGTATTAACTCTTACTGAAGATTAGGATGAAAATCTCAGGATTTGAGTTCTATAAATATGGGATAAACATTGTGATCAAAATCCATGCCTTCAGTTTAATTCTTTCGTATAGATTCTTTCATGATTTGTGTATAATAATTATAGGAAAAGATTTAATTCTGTTTAGGATTTTTGTTTTTCTTTGGCTCTTTTGTTAAATGCCTTGCTCAAATGCTATGTAAAAAGAATGGAAAATTTTCTTAACATGAAATGCTAAAATGTATTTAATCCTGACATAACAATATATGTGATTCTACTACTTAAAAGGATAGAAAGATGGTGAGGCAGAGAATGAATGGAACAAAAAAAGTAAAAAGGGGTAGATGGAGGGTTATGATCTGGATTTGTTTTGAAGCAGATTGTTGTTACTTTCTCATCAGGCCTGTGATTAGACCTGTACATATTAAATAAGAAAAAGATATACTAGATGGCAGGTTTGAAAACAACAGATCAGGATAGTTTATGATTAAAAAATAATTTTAGGACTTATTTTCTTGACCTATTTGAGTTCCTTCCAGCCACCATTCTGAATGTTGCCAGGATAGATTTAGCACTTTCTGTAATACAAACATTTGATTCCCACCATAATATAAACATTTGATACCCTTGAATTTGTCATTTTTCTGCCACAACATTAAGATTTGAATCCTTTCTGCAATGAATGGAGACTAAAGTAGAGCTGTTACAGCACTTTGGTAATAAAGGGGCTTTATGCTCTATCCTTGACCCAAAATTCTTCATTCTCTCTTGTGCTGTGTGATCTTGGTAACAAAGGTTTCTGAGTCTTAGTGTACTTACTTGCTAGAATAAACCTCTATTTTTAACACAGCATAGTAGAATATTTTTACACTCTTATTTTTATTCCCTAAAAATAGCAGGTTGCCATTTATCAGACAACAGCAATAGTAGATGAGGCAGTGCAGTAAGTGTGACTGCAAAATAACTTAATGTCCCTGACCCGGAGATGGCCTCTGCACACAGTTTCAGCTTTGGAATGATCTCATCTGAAGTATGTTAATGCCACAAAAGCAGCATTAACAGCATCGCATAAGCCCACTTAGAGAGGATTATGCTACTGTCCCTTCATTTAGCCCCTCGTTTATCACACAGTCTGGAAACCTTCAGGAAGCAAGTTCTTAAAATTGAGGTATTATGAGTGTACTCTTAAAAGATATTCCTAATCTTTGATGTGTACTATTAGTGTGGAGAATGGACTTCTCTAATACTGCAAAAATGTTGTAATTACAAAAATGAAAAAATGTAGGTGCACTAGTAGATAATTACTTCTAGACCTAATCAGAAGTTCAGCTGCCTTGGACTATTAAAAGCTCATTCTTCTATCTTTACTGTTTAAGATAATTTTTTAGCATAATGGGCCACATCAGTTACATTTGTATAAATCTGCTCTTTTGTATATGTTTGCAAGTATTCTGTATTCTTTCTGGCTTCAGTGGATTTAATTTCATTTTACATCAATGACAGTGATTAGCATTTGGCCTGTTCTACAAGGGGCTGAAAGCAGTATCTCTATTTGTAATAGCCACCACAACACTGATATCAGATATTCTTTGTTTTGTTCTGTTTAAATAGGCATTCACCCTCTCCTATATCAAGTTACTGTAATGCAATCAAAAGCACTATATTTCATAATTTATCTCTTATTTTTGCATACTTATAAAGTAACAAGCATCTATTAAAAAAAAGAAAAAATGTACTTATTCACTCACCTTACGCATGCTTTTAAAATGTATGCTTTAACGTTATATAATAATAATGTTTATAAAGCACACTACATTTTGCAGTCGCATGTGCTTAGGTTGCCAGGTTCCTCATTAGAGAAGTAAGGTCTCTCCCCGCCC
>NW_008796193.1:6498203-6514200 GCF_000699145.1 Aptenodytes forsteri
GTTTCCAAATTCAATTATTCATATCAGTTTGGGGATGTTTGCAAGTCTGCAGTATAATGAAAAAGGTGGTGTGTCCACACTTTTCATAGCAACTATCTAAACCAGCTTAGTTTGGCTGGTGGAGTAGTAATTTTGCATAATAATAAATCTGTACCTACAGCATGATACCTGTGACCAGGTAATAAAAAGAAGCTGGTAATGGTACATGCCTCTTACAGAGAGGTTCTTGATTCTCAAAACATCTTACTTAGGACTTCATATGCAAAGAATTGTTCAGTCATCAATTGTGCTTGCTGTGAAGCGTCTTTATCACTTACTTTCTTGGGATGTAAATGATACTGCTTGTATTTCAAATTGGCTTCTGGTGCATAGAAAATCCCTTGGATGTACTGTTGCGCTAATTAGTGGATTCTGTCTCTTCAGCTGGGATGTCAAATCTAGTGCCAGTCTGTTCTATGTAGTTAAAGCGAAACTAAATCTTCCATGTAGTTCAGGGCATAGTAACCTAATGCTGTGGAGGTTAAGTTGCCTGACAATAGCATGACAGCTATTGTAAGAAATATTTCTCCTCAGAGGTTCTGTAAAAAAGAAATATCTGTATTAATCTTGTAGTCCAGTGCTATACGCAGCTTGTGTGCCCTTCCACAAGAACACATTTATTTAGCAGGACTGTTCTTGAACATCAAAATAAATCTTGATCAAGTGAAAGAGCAGGGATGAGTTAACCACTTTCTGAAGTGCTTGCAGACAGCCTCAATAAATGTGCTTATTATCAGAGAATTAACAAGCTGGTATCTGAGGGAAAGGGGTGCAGCAGCTTGCGTTTGCCATTTGTACTGAGTAATAGACGGGGACGTAGCTGTAAAACACATGGAGGGAGGTACAGGTATTTCTGGCACCCCAGCATGGGTGAGAGAGATATTAGGCCTGGGTGTAGGGGATAAGCGGTGGAGTTTCAAATATATGTATCTATATGTATCTTGACTTTGCTTTCTACTCACTGAGGAGAGCAACTGAGCCACCACAGGAAAAGAAATACTAGTTTGCTCTTGGTATAGTCCAGCAGTAATTTACTATATTGTCTCCTGGTGGGTTTAGGAAGAGAGTAGAGTGGCCTTAGGTAGCTTTTCTAGTGACAATGCTTTGACTGTGAAATCAGTCTATCAGGCAGCACTCTGAGTTTGTATGTACCATTCACTGAAACACATTGCTGCTCCATTTCACTCTGAAAAACTTGAAAATAAGGAAGTCTTGATCCGAACTTGACTCTTTCCCATTAAGGTTCAGACACTTCATGTTAATGAAACCCCAGTGAAATGATGTGAAAGATGGCATGGTCAACTCAGATCGATAAAAATTACTTGAATAAATATGTAGGCATATGCTTAGACTGGCAAGGACTGGAAGATTGATTTTTTTTTTTTTTCCCCAGCCTAGATAGCATGAGCATAATTAAGGAAAAAAAGAAGCTGTCGCAGATGGTGATAGCAGTGAGAGGCCCAGTGATGTGTGCTTCAACCCAAAGTTTGCTACAGGGGAGTTAAATGTGGTAGGGTAACATACTAGAGCAACTGCCAAAATCTCAGGCTCTAAGAAACATGCTTATTAACTAATTAGACTTGCATATTTGTAAAGAGAGTGAATCGAATCATTCCTTTCTATGGAGAGATGTTCATGAGTAGAAAAGTGAACTGAGAAATGTGTGTGTCTGTCCCAAGTGATCAGTGCCAGAGAGCATCCAGCAGAGATGAGGGAATGAGGATTTCCAGGAGTGAGGCAGCCTGTGGTATTGGCATGGTGTAGCTACTGCATGGTCAGGGTAAGGAAGAATTACCTACAATTTTGTAAAATGCCTGGTAGAATAGGAAAATACTGGTGTTTTCCTGTAAGGGAGGGTGTTACCTGGGCCACACATGAGCTGTCTTGTTTGAAACCCTGCCAAGCTGTGGTTGATCTATAAAGGCTGAACTAAGAGTCTACACAGTATGGCTAGGATTTTCTTTTTCCACCGCCTCTTCACACCTTAGCATAAAGTGCCCTTGGAGTCATTACAAGCCAATAAAAAAATACAAGGAGTTGATTCACAGTCAGTGAAGTGGAAAGGATAGCTTGGAGCTATTTTCACACACTCCTTTCTGAATTGCACTGTCCTCTCCTCAACTGCACTTGAGTTTTTCACACATTTTTGTCTCATTTCATTAATAGAATAAGTTTCTTTGGTCAGTAACAGTGCCAATGATTGAAGACAGTTTGACTAAGGTAGACCCAGAACTTGTTCTTATTTTCTAGTACATGAAAGACCATCTCCTTTCAAATGTTACCGTGTTATCCTGAAAGAGGTGAAAAAAAACCCCCTATTTCTTTCATGCCCCTGTGCTCTCACAAGTAGAGGTATAACTCCCTGTATGCATGCTGAGGCTGTGGCTATTTTCTCCAAAGGGGGGGGTTTTTTGGTGTTGGCATTTATGTCAAATGCTGACCTTTTATTTCTTTATTGCCTTTTATGTCAATGCTGACCTTTTATTTCTTTATTGCCTGTGACAATATAGTTTAAATTTTACTCTTCAAGAGTGAGAACTCAACAATATTAACTGTGTATTATTTCTGCATATGGGCTTTTTTATTTATTTTTGCACTCTGTAAGCATTCTGACAATACCAGAGGCTGTAAGTGGGTTTATAGAAACTCTCTTCAAGATCTGCTTGCAAATGTTAAAAATACATGTTAGTTTCCATACATATAGATAGCTGGAAATCAATTGTTAATAAAAATGAGACATTGTCTTCTGTGCGAAAGTGAGCTTTTTGAGAGTAAATGTAGATCAGACACACATGCAGTGAACACAAGCAAGTGCTTGTATTTTGGGGCATTTTGAAATTTCAGTCTGAAGTTTCCTTGTTTATTTGTGAATCAAAGGCTATATGCACAATCGCTTTCCTGTGCACAAGAGAAGGCTCAAGAACAAAATACAGGCTGTTGTTTGTCTTGTAGCTGCCTAATTTAGAACTCCTATTACCAAGCGTGACTTGTTTATGACTATTTCAAGTTAGCTGTTTAAGTCTAATGAGAAGTATTACAGATATCACCAGATTGGCAAATTATACATGACTTTCAGTTGTTACAACTACTGTAGGAGCTAAGAAAAGGAGGACTTCCTTTGCAAGGTTTTGCAGTAAGGTTTTTTCTACCATTAAGAAAATAGTTTTAAATTTCTGGGCTGTGTGGTACCATGTGATGGAGCAATTCTTAGTAACTCAAAGCTTTTAAGGTTATAATATTCGATGTGCTTACCTTAGTTGAGCTCATATATAACCGATATAAAAAAAAGTTTTGTACGTCACTTGTATTTCACAGAGAATATTGTCAATTATATATATATTTTTATAATTAAAAAGTCAATTAATGGAATTTGTAATATTCTGCTTGTGAAGCTCCCTAGTGCTGCTCTTAAGTGAGAGGAGCATGTTTGTTGACTACCTGACCTCTCAGCTCGGAGAAAAAGTAAGCTCAGATTGAGAGACTGACTTGCTCCATACTCCTACCTCATGGGATGCATCCACAAAAACCATTCTGCTATTCACTCCATCATGTCTGTGCCTCACTTCTCCAGTGAGAGTAGATGGTGCAGAATACTCCCACAGGCAGTGACTTCAGCAGCATGTTCAAGTGGCATTACTTGATCTGGAGGGGAATGCTTTATTTTGGAAAGCTGCTACCTTTCTTCTCCTGGGTCCACACTTCAGGTCAGGTGTGATGTTATGCAGAGAGGATTTCATGAATTTTCAGTTCTGTTCTCTGTCTCCCTTCAGTGGCCTTAGGATTCTCTGCTGGTCTTCCTCTTTTTTTTTGCTGCTACTTTTCTACTCTCTATAGCACAGCCCAAAAGGTAGCAGACAGCCTGCTAGCACAGTGGTGTTCTATTGTATGTAATGGTTGAATTTCAGATAATCGCTTGCTAGCTGTTTCAAGTTATGATTTCTATAAACCCTCCTAGTAAATATCTATAAAATAGTAATGAAGGCTAGTTTTTGACCCTTAATTTTACTTTACAATAAATATATCAACACTTGAAATTCATCCTCTGAGAATTACATGTTCAGTGAGTCAGAAATGCTGTTACAGAACTAAAATTAGGTATTTCTGTTTCACTTTTTGACTAACAGGAGGTTTGTCCTGATGCAGGTTGCCCACTATTCTGTTTGTTATACTGAATATCATACCTAGAAACAATAGGAAGTGTTTGTAAAGCAGGATGTGAAGTATTCTGTAATGAAACTGACAAGTTACAATTACACTGTGGACCAATAAAGCACAACTGTGGCTTCTTAGGGACACAGATTATATTGCAGTAGCTATTGTACAATGTTGACATTTCTCCTAACTTGTTTATATATTGATTTAATATCCTTATTTAGAAAAAGAATATGTGAATGGTCTGGAATACTGAGCACCTTACAAGATGATCTGAATGAAGCAATGTCCAAGCATAGATTTAGCAGGAGAACTGCTGGGACCTCTGCTCAGTTAGCACCAGCAGCAGTGTACGTGCTATGGGAACACCCTTGTAAACATTCTGTTCGTATCCAGATTGTATCTGCCTCTGGTGTGTGAGTTTGAACCAAACGTGTTTGGTTCATTGGCTGACTGGAAAAATCACAATGAAAAAATTCTTGTTGTTTGACCCACAACTAAAGTGACTATCAATGCAATGCAAAATTATGAAAATATTTAACTTTGAATCAAATGGGATGTTTTATTAAGTCCAAGTATTCTATACAGTTACTGAGGTGGCAGAAAAAATAGAGGTCGGAAGGAAATCAGTAGCTGAACATCTGGGATATCTGAGATTTGATATCTCCAAATATTTTTCACAGAAGACTGGCACCAAAAGCTGGGGATGCTAATAAACCTATGGATGATACAAGGCTTGAAGGCATCATTAATACAGAGGCTTATCAGAATAATAGAACCAGGATGAAAGGTCCTTCTAATAACAAGGAACTTCTGCTGTCATCTGGGAGTCTATCATTTGGAAATAACCAGTAAGAAAAAACACCAGTCAGTCACAGGACTACTGCAAGCCAGTGATATTATGCAGCTGTGAATTGATCATATGTATTTTGGTTCAAGACAGGAAATGTTTCTATTGTACAAACACTTCTAGGTCCTCATCTAAATACCATAGTAGTCACGTTTGAGAGGGGTTGATTGACACTAAAAGATGCACAAAAGGGCCAATCGAGGAGATGAAAGCTTTTATTGGAAAAATTGAAAGGCTGTATTTTTAGCAGAATAAAAGATGGATAATGAGTAGGCTTAGGTTGGGAATGAAAAGTTTCTGAAGCTGTCTAAAAGAAGTAATGGGGAAAAATTATTTTTAAGATGGATCTCTGCATACAGAAGGGACAGTGACCTATTACTGTAGGGGACTGGACATTCAACAGAATCCATGTTCCTGGGTTTCTAGCTTTATTTTTAACATAAGTGCACGTAAGTTTTGAACAGAATGCCATTTCAAAATGAGGATCAAAAACTCTCAACAAATTTTCAAACTAAGCAGCTTACTTCATACCTGTTGGGTAAATATACCATGCTGACTCTTCTTTTTTCAGTGAATGATGTATTGACTAAGAAATTCTGTCCCAACTGCATTTTTGTTCTCTCTCAGCAGGATACTTGCATGTTGTAAAGCCAGCAGGCTTCCTACATTTAGGAATCTATAAAAAGATTCTCTTGCTGATTCATCTTTTAAATGTTTCCATGACATAATTTTGATGTTAAAACAAATATGGAAATGTGCTTTATGGCACATATGAATCATGTGACAAAACTTTTTTTGACAAACTAATACAACAGCTGTCATGGGGTGATTGTATTTGTGTCTTGGTGAAGCTCACCAGAGCAGGTAAATGCACCCTGAGAGATTACCTATTCCTTGAATGCAGTGCTGACGTTTCTAATACTCTCCTTTTATGAAACCTGAACACAGTTCATAGTAATAATGAATAGGGGTCTCTGAAATCAAGATGGCTAGAGAGGCTTGACCCTATCCAAACTTTTACTTTTATCGCACATTCATTTGACGTGTACTGCAGACATCACCAGCCTGCCAGTCCATATATGCTATATTTTTCCTGAAAAATCTATGTTCATTGAATGTTTATAAAATTTGCATGCAACTCTCAGTCATATTGGTCAATCCCTCTCAGTGAAAAGAAATGTGGATGTTTAAAACCAACTTATATATGTTCAATCAATAGGATTTTTTACAACGCTACTTCAGAGCTTGCTGCATTAGACATATCTTTTTTTCTTTGTTGGTCTTGCTATTTCCATGGATGGATTCCAAAGGAAAAAAAAAATCATATCTCCTTTCTCAATTGTTTGTTTTGTAAGAACTACCTAATGTTAGCAGCAAGTGGAATAAAAACAGCAGGACTAGAGGGATGTAAAGGAATTTCTGAATTTTATGGCAAGGCTCAGCGCTCGACAGGAAATCTTAGCAATGTGGTTGTCATCTCTATAGTAGAACAAAACAACTTCTGAGAGTTTGATGTTTTTCTCCCTGGGGTCCTGGTGAGTGGATGGATGTGAGGAAACACTTCTATAAAGGAGTATTAACTTAAAAATTGCTCAGAATTGTGAACCAAGGCTAGAGGCCATATAGCAGCATACTGGCTAAGAGGATACCATTGTGAAAGACAAATCGAAAGAAATATGGGAATGTGGCACGAAGGGTAATGAATAAGCACAGCTGTCCCTCACCGCTTTAAAGAGAAAATATTTTTCCATAGTTCAGTTTTCTAAAATAGTTTCAGCTATTAATGTGAAATCAAAGATGAGACTGTACTTAAACTTCTTGCAGTAATAATGTCTTTAGTCTTTTACTTCTTTTATATATAAAACTATTGAAATAAGAGTGAAGAGCAACAAAAAAATCACACAGGTGCTTTGTCCCATCTAGGTTGTTGGAAATTTATGCTGTAAAATAAGCTATTGAAAAATAATACCACTTTTGCTCAGAAATCCAGAACAGTTATTAGCTTTTGTACTGTAAAACTAGCAATTATCAAAATGGCTAGAAGCCAGTTTAAAATATTACAAATACTCCTATTGTAAGGTTTTATACTGCTGCCCATCCATGTTGGTATTGCTAGATTACAAGCCCATGAGAACATGAGTACAGCATGTTCTGTAAGTATTTCCTAAAGCCAAACTGTTGGTAGCTCACAGCAGGAATAGGTAGTTTTGCATATCCCCTCCACTTCTATTAAGGTCTGAGTCTCTGTTTTTATAACTGCACTACATCCTGGATAACTACATAACTACATCCTGGATTCTAGTTGTAGCTACATGTGACACTTGTATTAAGAGAAAAGCTTGTCTAAGATCTAAATATAACAATCTATTTTAACATGTATAACAACCAAACCTCACACACTTAAATGCTAAATATAATCCCCTGTCTGTAGTTAGGGATGTGATACAGGCTAGCATTTGTTATCTGCCCTTAGAGCATTAACCTGGTGGAATTTAGACAGTGGTTATGGCCTGACCCTGTAAGATGTTAAATGCTCACAATCCCATTGCCTTCTCCAGCTATAAGGGGTACTCAGTAAATCCCGTAAGCAGGAATTACATTTAGCAAAATAAGTGCTCCTTCTCTTCTTGTAATCAGTTGAGTTCCTGAATTAGTGGAAGCATTCAGAATCCATTCAAAATAAACATTGAAAATCAGCCTAAAATTTATATTCAGTCAGCACAAAACCGTGTCTGATTTGAAATGTCTAACTTTAGACTAAACTTGGTTCCAAGCAGCAAATGAAGCTCATAATTGTATTGTATGAATGATAGGGAATTACGATCATGAAACATCTTGAATATTTAGAAATGGGACAGTCTGAAGGTAGCCCCAGCCAGTGTGCACAGCCACAGGCAAGCCATAAAACTCCTGGATGGTAAATACTCCTTATCAGTTACTCTTTGCACAGATTTTAAAAAAAAAAAAGTTCTTGACAAAATTCACAATCCTATTACCAGTTTCACCACATCTCCCTCTTCCAAATACCATCAGGGATTAAGTATACTTGTAGAGAAATGCTGGTTTCAGGAGAGTAGACAGCTGTTGAGGTGAAAATTGCTGAGGTCACACAGAAGAAGAGAGAACACAGATAATGAAAAATGTCAGAAGTAAAGACGACGAGAAGACTGATGAGATCATGAGCCCTAGTGAAGCATGCCATGGGATGAGCTCAGTCAAGGGTTTATAAGAGGCAAAAGTGTTAGACATGATGAAGTGAGATTATAAGCATATACCATACATTGAAAGCTTCTCTGCTTATACACTCACATATCTGTAGCACTGAATTTTTTTAGATCATGTTTGTGATTAAAGCCTCAAAGGGAAAAAACCCGTTCTCCTGTGGACTTTGGCAGAGTAATCTTTCCAAAGAGTCTGCCACAGAACTTGTAGCACAGAGAGCTTGAAATGCATGGGATCAATCAGGAGCTACAGCAAGCGAAGCTTGGGAACTGTATCTGCGTTGTAAGTAATTCATCATGGCAGTGCATTTTCACTGTTGTTTGCATTTATAGGTAATGATCACCATCTGTGGATTTCAGAAGACTTCCACTCAAGTTAGAGCAGTCTCATGGCAGTTGTGAAATCTGAATACCAGCACAGCACGTTGCTCTAACTGTACCACCTTACACTTGCAACTTGTCCTATGTACTTATTTTGAGGGAAGGTGAAATAGAGCTGGCTGGCTTTGGAGTTGTTATGCGTGTAGCTGGCATCACTGCCTCTGTTTCCCTGGTATGATTTGTTTTGTAATAAAGTATTTTTAATAAGTAATAATGTTATTAGAGTGGGCAGGTAATTGACATATGCTTGTGCAATTTATATTTTATCTCCCAGTCTTTGTGTTATCTTTTGTAATCATTCTTGTATTTTTTTCTAATTGTGTTGTTGGGCCTTCAGAGAGGTAGATCTCATATGTTTGACAGTCTTATGAGACGTATGCAACTGCATGAAGTCGTGCTACATCAGGACCAAGTTCCCTAGACCTTTTCACAAGGGAGGAAGGATCGTGTCTGTTCAGGACCATCCAAGAATTGTAATGGTTAAAGGTGTCTTTGCAGGTTCTCCTATGAGCCCATTTTCAATAGAAGCTTTGCTGTCATTTGCTAAAGCTCAAAACCATCTTGTGTCCAGTCTTTGGCAGTTTCTGGACTACAAATGAACCTGGACTTCCTATTGAGATATAAAGTTCAAATTGGTAGTAAACAGTGAAAGTTGATTGTCTTAAACTCCAGAAATATATTGTACAAATATGACTTGCAGTAATCCTATAGCCCTGCGTCTCCATGCACTGCATGTGGTTAGAAAATACTGTCTCCAGCTGCTGCCTGCAAAAGGCATTGTATTCTGAGGCGTAACATTTTTCTGCAGGGATACATTAGCTGAACTTATATATATCCAGTTAAAAGTCATAATCTAGAGAATTAAGCTTTTAAATATGTGTGATCTACCTTGTATAATGAACTTCTTTTACTGCTTAAATTAGTGAAAAGACTCAGTGAAGTGAGACATTTAATTTTTCTAGAGTGAAATCTTTTTAAAAGACCAGTTAGGAAGAAGATTCAGCAACAGCAGAAACATGAATATGGGAGTTTTAAAGCTTCTAACTATTGGATGGTCATATTTCAACAACATGCACTCATTTGCAATTCATCATGTTATCCATGCTGCTTTCCTAAATGCACAGAAGGATGTAAATAGGTATGAAGATTTCAACTGAAAAGTCACATTATTTGCAAAATTTTGCAGGATTTGTGCTGTCATGTTATTTTACCTATTGCATATGTAAAATACCAAATAGTGACAAGTTGCACAGAGCGTGCAACCTTTCTTTTTGAAACTAAAGGTCTATCACATAATCAAACATAGAAGTAAAGCTTCCAGTAAAATTGTAAAATTCCAGTAAAAACTGGAATTCAATTATTAACGTCTAGAGTACTAAATCAGCCTTAAAAGTAACCTGTGGAGTTTTACTCTATACAATCCTCTTCTTACAGTAGATTTCCAGCTCTCAGTGTGCAGTCTGGCAGTGGTAAGTGTACTGTGACTGTGAGCAACTGTTTATGATGGTATCTACCAGCTGAAAAAACCTTGAAGGAGAATGCCAAAAACCTGAATTTTTAAAATCTACTCTAGGAATCTTTTTTCTCCCCTTCCCCTAGAGGACAATTTATTGATAAAGATTAAAGTTAATTTTGGAGGGGGGGGGGGAAATGTAAAAAGTTTCTTTTTTTTTCCTCCTATCTATGTCTGTGCACCTTCTGAAACTAATTGTGTGCCTTGGCACATCATATTGGGTGGCTGTTCAGTCTTACATATGTTATAAATTCAGCATGCTCTTTCTAAAAGACTCAGGTGTGAAGGGATGTTTCTTGGGAATATGCTACACCTGGAAGGCCAGGTGCCTTGTTCCTCCTAATTCTGCCTTGGTAATTTTTAATATGCCCTTCTTTTGAGCTAGTAGCTCCCATCTGTCTGATATATCTTTGCCAGGAAAATGTAGTTGTATTTTTGTTGCAGTATCTTTTAAACCAATTCAAAGTATGTGTGATCCTATATCCTCCTTTTGGCAAATGTAGGTGGACTTCTACATTCATAACAGAAGCAGGTCTGGAGCCTAATTGTTTATAGAAAGGTTGAAGTCAGTGTTGCTTGTAGCTGTGTGCAGCCCCTGTGTTCATGAGTCATGCTGAAAGACAATTCTGTGCTGCCACCAGGCAATCTCATCACTCTGTTACCAGCTGCCCGGTATGGATTTTGGGTACTCGTCTTCTGTATATCCTTCCTGGAAGAGCTGAGTTAGGAACGCTCCAGGTACTGATGCAAGCAAGAGGAGCACAAATAATGTTTCTTTTTACTGTCCTCCTGTCTAAGCCCACTTTATGTAACTATTATCTGCCTGCTAATACTGTGATTCAGGCTTTGTGTTAAATGGAGGAAGTAAAGGGCACCACAGCATGGTGCTGGAATTGAATCATTAGAAGTGCTACTTATAAGACACTAGTGGCTCCTCTAACTTCCTCAAGAGCTTTCTTCAAAGGAGTTATTAGATCTGCTTTGCCATTGATGCAAAATGGCATCTATGCATCTAAAGAGTTTCATCTTTTTCAAAATGTTGTACTTGGCATGTATCTGCAGAAAATGCAGCTGAAGAGGTGGCCCAGACAGCTCTATCACGGTGCAGCTTTCCACAGGGTTCCCTCTGAAATTGCTTATAACCAATTTTGTGAATATTGCTGATGGTATAATAGCTATGGTCTGTAGGCAGAAATGACAAAAACTATTTGCAGTTAACTCAAGTGCTATAATCTGATCCTAATCTCTATTTTGAATCTGGTTTAATTTACTTGCACTAGAAGGAATGGATGATCTGGACTGTACCTGGCATTTGATCTTTACATTATGCTTATTGGGTTCATAGCATTTAGTTAAAAATGTGGCAAGGTATATTCTTAGCTATAGTAAAATTCTCTCAGTAAATGATGGAGTTATATGGGTTTTTCAATCCTTGTCCATCTCTTTGTATTTTGACTTTGCTGTATTGCTGTCATTAAAATAATTTTAAAATAGTATTTTTTTTAGAGAGTACTAATAAAATCTGCAGGCAGCATCAGAAAGCCCGTTGATCCTCTTGTCAGTGGGTCCCACAATACTGGTTGATTATAATTTTCTTTTTATGTGAGAGAACGTATTTAAGTTTGGAGTACTTCCACTGAAAGAACTAACTTGAGAGTTTTAATTAAATGTCTTCTGCATTTGGCTGCTGCTGTGTCTGTGTGTGGAAGAGTGGGGTGACACAGCTTCTTGGTTACTTTAGCTGTGCTATGATGTCACTGAGCAAAGCTTCCTCTTTGCCTTTTGCAAGAAGGAAGACAAAGTAAAATACTCGTTCTTTTATTGTAACTGTTCATTCCTTCTGTTTGTGGGTTTTGTGGGACTTAGACCACGTGTAAGGCAGGAAATCATTCGTATTTGGGAAAACTGTTGTTAATGCTTATCACGGGAGCCTGAATGCATTTCCCAGTTAAAGCCTATGATTAGGTCAGCCACTGGGTATCAAAAGAAAGGTTGTCAATTCTGTTTACATTTGTTATAAGTTCAATTAATATCTATGTCCTATGAAGGATATTATAGTATGGGACTCTGTATAAGATTATGTTCTGCAGATTTATAGATACTTTTTGTATTAGATAAATAGCCCTACTTTGGTGGGGCAAAGGGGTTTGCATCAGGTGATCTCCAGAGGCCTATTCCAAACTAAATTAATCTATGCTTCTGTTATCTTATCCTGAATTTAATCTTCACTTCATTTTAAAAAAAAAAGTTTTAAATTTTTAATAGCACACCCAAGGTGAGGGAGCACAGAGCCACCTGTGGTACATTTCTGCCTGTGAATCATTCAGTACCTAGGTAAGAACTGAGGGACAGTGTTTATGCAGTTGTCCAAGATTCTTGTTCTGTAGATGCCATCTGGCAAAAGACTTTCTTACAAATGGTGGGAGTATTTCATCTCCAGTATGTCATATAAAGCATGTACTGTGTGATAATCCTGAAAAATCCTGCAGCAAACTGAGTCTTGACTCAGGGAAAAACAGCTGTGAAGGAATGTGAATGAGCTGGAAATATGAAAACATTCAAATTGATAGAGTGAGTAATTGGGTATCTGAAAGGGAAGAGTATGAAAACCTATCCCTCTTACTGAACTCGAATGCAAGAGCTGAGTCCATTCAGCACAGGGAGGTGCAAGCCCCGGCAGACTGTCACGCTTGCCCCTCTTCTTGCTCACCCTCCTGCTCCAGTTAGGGGCCTTTTGGTCCGGAGCAGGAAAAGGGTCGCCCCGTAACAGGCAGCGGCCTCAGAGAGTGCTCTCTCTAATTGCTGATGGTAACTTTGCTGTTTGATCTGCTCCTCTTTCTGTGTCTGTCACTTTGATTAATTTTTGTAAGGATGTTCTCCAGAGTCAAGGCTGATCTAAGATTAGCCTGTGTCAAAGAAACAAAAGTCTTTGACACATTTCAAGATTGATATGTATGAGCAATCCTCTTGTGCAGAGAAGACAGTGGCTCATTAGGGCATTTCCAGTGGAAGGAAATGTTACGTTCTGTGTTTGTTACACAAGGCAATCATTTTAAAATTATAAACTATTTGTTTCAGTATTAAGAGAAAATGACGCTGTTTAATAACTGGTTTCCACCAATATTCCCATTAAAAGAGGGTGTATCGCCCTCTGTTCTCTAAAGGGTAAAAAAAATGTTAGAATAATAAGGAATGTGCTGAACAGACACATGGGACTTTTTTGCTAGAAGGGTACTAACTGGTGAAAATGTAAATGCCTGACCTTTAGATTTCTGTTGGGAGTTTTGAATGTGTACCTTTGCTTTGAAAAGAGAAATTCTTACATGATTTGTGATGGAGCTGATGGAGAGGATGGCTCTAAAGACTAAAGCATGAAATCTGTCCATGGAGATAAGACTTCTGAAGAAATACATATTGCTACTATGTTATGTCAGGAGACTATAAACAAGGAATAATTGTAAATTGTATTGGTCCCTCTCCAATAATTTCTCTTTACTGGCCTTTCAAAAGCTGTAGAAAAGCTTCAGTTGTTATCCTCCCTTTAGAAGCGTTTAAAAGCACAAGTGAACTCTGAATTCTTCCTGTAAAACAACTGAACCCTACAGAGTCGCTAAATATGGTCAGGAGGATGATCCTACTGAAGATTGTCTCCTAGGAGATAACTATCATCTTCATTTTCACCCTTCTAAAAAAATTCTTGGTACCTTACAGAATCATTGAACTAAGAAATTAATTTCTGTTACCTGTACGGTAACAAAAATGTCTCCAGACTCACTGTTTTCAAGTAGCCCTTTGAGTACTGATGTCTATATCAACTCGATTTTTCACATGTAAAATTCTAACAAGAAAAATGGCCACATGCTTCCACTTCTTTATTTTCATCTCTTCCCGCATTGTAGTTGATTTAGACCGTAAATTCTTTGTGTTGGTGCACATCATTCAGTGTAAGTCATCACACAAATACTCTGACAGATCCATGCTCACTAAATTTTCTTGCTATTATATGAAACTAATCAGTTCCTGTGTACCTGAAGCAGACAGGCTCTGTCTCTTCTGCTGAACATCATGTTCTTTCCAATTGTATTAACTGTGATATAGGCTCTGGCCCCTATTTGCATCCTTGCTTCAAATCCATGATTAAGTATAGTCTAAAACTAGCCAGTTTTCAGTGTTAGGCTGCAAATTTTGGATAATCTTTTTACTTAGTAGTGTGTCACCCACTGTAACCATTCAGCTAAAATAAATCTTCAAAAGAAAGAAAGCATGCCTAAAAGGTTAACAACTTGGAGTGTAAGCCTTTTTCTCCAGTGAGTATTTGATGTAAATAATGAATCATATACTACTTTATAAACAGCACTAGAGATGGGTTGAATATTCAGTCCTTTCTTCCTGTTGAGAAATCACGTGTGAACATTCCATGCTTCTCAGTTGCAGGCTTTTTATTCAGAACTATTGAATGGATTCTCATGTAAACATTTCAGGCTACTGAAGGATTAAAGATGTGTTTTCAATACTCAGCTTCTGTGTGATTTCTTACTTTGAGGATGTGGTATTGGCTCTCTGTTTCTTGGTTGGATGAATGTAGCTCTAGCAAAGACTTGAGAAATATAATCAGAGCTAAAAACATTTTTTTAAAAGCTGATAGAAGACGACTAGCTGAGTAAGGGATCTTTACATACTCTATTCTGGGTTTCTTGAGCTGAACCTTGCTAGAGGCATTGTTACAAGGAGAAAATATCCTGTATAATATTTGATGTGGTGAACTTAAAGCATATGTATGCATATGCATTTCTGTGTCAGGACTTATGCCTCAAGCATCGTGGACATTTCTTCAACACCTTCTGTTAAATCCATTAAGCATTAGGCTCTGCAGAGCTGTGTTAATCATCACCAAATTTTGTAAGCTGAAGGTGATAATACATGAAGGAGGAAAGAGTTTGCCAAGCAAATAAATTTAACTCCACGGATATAACTTGCATATTGTGTCAGAGATATTGCCGTTGTTCTGGTGCTATCTACGCCCAGAAACTTTGGATATGGATGTTACTTTATTTTGTCTTGGGACAAAATACAGGGAATAGGGAAAAGGTAGTTAGCAGGATAAGATACGGTTGATGATCTTGCCAGAGGTTGAGAGAAAGAGATATGCTAGCGTGACTTGATGAAATCTATAATTTATTGCCAGAAACTCAATTCTCCTAGGTTTTGTATACTATTAATTTCTCCTTCAATTTATCTACTTAGTAACTTTTTGAAACAATTTGCTTACTAATTTGCTTAATGCAAATTTCTGCTGAGCTTTCAATTTTTTTTCTTTCTGAAATTGGTGCTGAGGATAGCTGTAGGTAAAAGGTTAGTAGGGCCCAGGCTAGGTACAACTGTTTGCATATGAACAGATGGACTCCTTTAATTAAAAAAAGACCATGCCTTTTTCCATTTCTAAGGGTCTTTTTTTTCACCTGCTTGTAACATTCTTGAGTATTTGTCATTGTCCAAGCTGTAGTAGACTGAAATTTTGGCAGAGTTGTATATTTTGAGCATATGATCAGCTGTTTCCTTGAAGACTTCCAAGACTTTTCAGACTCGGCACTGGTGAGACCACACCTCAAATCCTGTGTTCAGTTTTGGACCCCTCACTACAAGAAGGACGTCGAGGTGCTGGAGCGTGTCCAGAGAAGGGCAACGAGGCTGGTGAAGGGTTTAGAGCGCAAGTCTTATGAGGAGCGGCTGAGGCAACTGGGTTTGTTTAGCCTGGAGAAAAGGAGGCTGAGGGGAGACCTCATCGCTCTCTACAACTACCTGAAAGAAGGTTGTAGCGAGGTGGGTGTCGGTCTCTTCTCC
>NW_008796193.1:6514281-6560841 GCF_000699145.1 Aptenodytes forsteri
CCATCCCTGGAGGTATTTAA
Organism: Aptenodytes forsteri; assembly: GCF_000699145.1. NCBI lineage: Eukaryota > Metazoa > Chordata > Aves > Sphenisciformes > Spheniscidae > Aptenodytes > Aptenodytes forsteri. The sequence continues at coordinate 6,514,302 of NW_008796193.1, forward strand.
AAGACGTGTAGATGTGGTGCTTAGGGACATGGTTTAGTGGTGGACTTGGCAGTGCTAGGTTAATTGTTGGACTTGATGATCTTAAAGGTCTTTTTCCAACCTAAATGATTCTATGATTATTATTGTGCCCATAACCAGGTTGTGCAGAATTCTTCTAAAAACACTTGTATTGGAAATCAGATGTAGACACTTTTTCAAGAAACATAAGCAACTAATAAATGTTTAAACTGAATTCTTTATACATTTTTTCCTAGCGAACTTGCTGAACTTTACTCTTATGAACCTATTGTGAAGGAATTGCTATATTCATTACTGAAATGTAGCAGACTCTGAAATGCAATTTGGGTTATGAATTGCATTACAATACAAATGTTACTAAGTGGATCAGCATTCAAGCAATTTGTAGCAATTTATTAGCAAACTTTTCAATCTTATTCCTTTGAAATCTTTTAGAGAAGTTTTTGAGTTCCAGATGCATTAACATTTTGGGGATTTTGAGAAAATGTATGGGCAAGTGTTTCTATTGGTTTGAATATGAGTGTTGATTGACCACATATGCAGCTTTTAGGTGTGTGTGTTCATTTGCATATGTAATGTTAAAAGCAGTCATGCTTTGGCAGGCAAAATGAGAGCTATCTAACCTAAATGATAAAATGTTGCACCATACCCTTCAAAATGACAAAATCATCTATAAAAGCCTTGGGAATTTGCAGATGCTTCATTTGAGGTTCTTTATTACCTTCTGCTTTTATAGACTTTTTATATTCTTCCTGTTTTTTTTTACTGAGAAAATCATGTTATTCCAAGACTTGTCATCTTACTGAAGACAGCATATATTATGTGATTTGAAATAGAACTGGAATCTAATAGTGTTGCCCAAGATGCAAAGGCCATTTTCTAAGAAATTTATCAGTGATAGGGCATACTATTTTCAAAGATAAACCTCAGGAAACCTTCACTATAGGAGACCCATAAGATTCCACTTCAGAAATGTAGCTGCTGAGCAAATGAGATTGTTACAGAAGGCTTTAGATAGAAGGTGCTGACTAAATATGATATATTGCAGTACTTTATTTTACAGATTTGATGATGTTTTTAATTGTGTTTGTGTTTTATGTAATATCACTCATTTTTATTTGAGAAAATCAAGATAATCCCTAGTGAGATTTTTATTGCTTCTAAAGATGTTTTAGGAGTGACGTTATTTTTGTCATCGCCTTTCTGTTATTTGTGGTTATCACTGTAGTATCTGAATGCTTCACAAATATTTATCTTTGCAAACCTTTACCAGATCTGTCTTGACCCTGACAAAGAGAGCATTAACCCTGCCTGTTTCAGCATATGGGTGCTGGTATTGGAAGTCATCTTACCTGTGCACTGTGAATTGTGCCACTTGCATTTTTAATGGTCTAGGCTGCACTATGTAACACCTTCTCTGGAATCAGGAGTGGCCTGTTCAGCCATGAATTTCTGACTTCACAGTATAGCCAAGAGGCAAGGATATCTTGCACAAAGAGCTTAAGACAAATATTTAAAGGTCTTTAGCAGCCTGGAATGGCTCAATGACTAGTGACATTTTTGAAACATCTGTATTGACCAAAGCCCTCAGAATACTCAGCATTATTTATAATGCTTTACAAAATATTTGTACTTTATGTTACTTCTACAAGCTCGATTTTTTTTTTTTAATGTTATTTTATTTTTTTTTATTGTGCACTTGGTAGATGTATGTTTCATCTTGGATATCAGAGACAAAATCCTTGGTTGTTACTAGCTGTAATAACTCCACTGGCAACAGCTTGCAATTTATACTCCTTTTGAGCCTGTATTTCCATACTGACAGGTAAATTCACAAGGTAGATAGATCTTTTGATACTTTGTGCATCAGCATTTCTGCTGGAGGAGGAAATACATAGTATCCCAGAAATGGTCGTGGAGTACTGTTTAAAATACTGGAAGCTTTGACTATCTTTGAACTTATAAATAGTTATGAGAGGCATTTTAATGTCATTCCTTAGTATCTAGAAACTATGAAACAACAAATTCCTATATAAGTACTTTCTTCTTTGCAAGTACAAAATGAAATCTCTTTTATGCTATGACTGAGCATATCCCAAATAATTTTAAGCTACTGACTGATTTTTCTCTTGCTTCCTGTAGGCTCTCTGGTGTAATAGTATAGTTTGAGCAATGGAATGCAGTGACTGATGTTATCCTGTGATTAATCTCATATATGACAGTTGAGGGATACTTTTGGCTTTTGTTTTTCATATTTTTTTCCTAAAAATCTTTCATTTATTCATAGCTGTCTCATAAATGACTACACAGTTGACTGGGTGCTGTTTCTCATATTCCTTCTTCCACAGTGCGGTAAAGCCAGTTAATCCACTGATAATTACAGGTAGCTTCTTTTATGAACGTTTCTGAAATAATTCAATTGGCAGCTGTTCCTCCATCTAGTGACACCTATTGACAATAATCCATTTGAAGTGCACATCTTTAATGCTATTCTCACAAGTATCTGAAGAGATAAGGATGTGCATGCCCTATTTTGCAGGTAGAGACTTGGGAACAGAGTGATTGATTTGCTGAGGATCACATAAGTGCATGGCAGAGCAGAGGTTTGAATATTTTTCTCCAGTTCATAAGCTTGCTTTCTAATCAATGAATTGTTCTTTCTCTCCTGGGTGGGAAGCGTGGGTACTATTTTTGAATCTTTTTCACTGGTAGGCCCTTGTACATTTCCAGTGGAGGTACAAATCTCTGCAGAGGGAACTTAGGCCTCGCAACTGTGACATTGCTTTTGTTAATCGCATTTCTAGTCTCCCTAGATATTATTTATGAATTTTCCTTAATTGTGAATTTTCTCTCTCTGTGGGCCACAGATGGAAAACCATTGGTGTGGGCTAAGATTTATTGGATAAAGCAACAATATGCAGCAGACAAAAAAAAAGTAGTAATGGTGGTATTTTTGTCTCTGTTTTGTATTTTACTACTGCCATCTGGATGGCTCTATAGTCACTTGGACATTCTGGATCAGATTTGGCCCTGACTCATTTGTTCCTTTGCAATAAATGGTTACTTAAAGCCTAGCCTTTACTACCCTTACAGTAAAATTTAATCCCTTTATACAGTTTATCTAAATTTGACCACGACTGTGTGGCAAGAAATGAGACGAGGTCTTCTCCAGTAAATCATCTATCTTTGAGAGTAACTAACTGCCAGCTGATCAGAAACCACGCTGCTTCCTGTAACTTCACACTTATTCATCTTTGCAGAATCATCCCACTGAATATTGGCAGTAGAATTTTGGGTAGTTTTAATTAGTGATAGAAAAACTATCTTAGGATCTACTTAGATTGCATAAGCTGGAGGTGTGCAACAGTCGCCTGTCTTGCACACAATTTTCACCAATTCACTGCTTTAAAGTCTGTCTTTCAGTTACTTGCCCTCTGTACTGTCTCAGATGTCTTGTTTGGTCTGGACTTCCTAGCTGGAACCATATCAGCTCAGCACCAAGCAAGTGAAAAACAAAGCAAATGTCTCCTGCTTTGCTGCCCACCTTCTGATTGCTCCTTCTGTCAGCCTCCTACTCCGGCTTGTAGTAGACTTGTGAACCAGACATAAATGTTGGTATGAGAAACATGAGGCAGAAAGGCAGAGCTGGAGAAAATTAGCAGCAAGGAGAGTCCTAAAATAAAGGACAAACATTATTTTAATCAAAACGAACTTGTCCATTATTTGTAATGAGAATGGATATATATGCTCCTTCTGCATAACTTTCATATATCTTCAGCCATTCTACCACAACTTAATTCTGAAAGGAATGATGCTTAAATCAATGTGATTAGGTTCAGCTTCTGGCTCACATACAATTCTTTTTGTGAAACTTTGCCCAGATTCTTATTGTTTCAATTTGTCACCTCTAAGAGGACAGTGATGACTAATTGTCCATTTACAAAGTAAGAATAAAAATTTCAAATGTGACAAATTTTTTAGGAGCTGGAGTTTCATTTAAAATGTTATTCCTGTTAGATTTTTGCCAAGCTTTTGGTTGCCAAAAGATGCAGATAGGTGTCCAGTGGTATTTTCAAAGTATCTACAAAGATTAGGTTGCTGATCTTAATGGAAGTTTGGGACATAGTCTGTTTGATGATCCTGTAAATCCTGCAAAGTGTCATCTTTAGGCACTTAGTGAAGTGGGACTAAGGATCAGACAGAAATAAATTACTTCAGCTGTAGGGAAATACTGTGTATCTGCTTGTCTACCCCAGGGATCAATACTGGACCTGATACGGTTAAACACCTTCATTAATGACCTGGTTGACGGGCCACAGTGCACCCAGCACGACTGCAGACACAAAGCTGGAAGGAGTGGCTGGTTCACCAAATGGTTGTGCTGCCATTCAGAGTGACCTCAAGAGGCTGGAAAAATGGGCTGACATGAATCTCAGGAGTTCAACAGAGGGAACTGCAAAGTCCTGCACCGGAGGAGGAATAACCCCCTGCATCAGTACAGGCTAGGGGCTGACCAGCTAGAAAGCAGCTTGGCAGAAAAGGACAGGGAGGTTCCTGGTGGACACCAAATTGAACGTGAGCCAGCAATGCGCCCTTGCAGCAGAGTAGTCCAACAGTGTCCTGTGCTGCGTTATGAAAATCATATCCAGCAGATTGAGGAAGGTGTTTCTTTCCCACTATTCAGCCCTGGTGACACCATATCTGGAGTGCTGCGTCCATTCCTGGGCTCCCCAGTACGAGAGAGACATGAACGCACTGGAGTGAGACCAGCGAAGGGCAATGAAGATGATGAAGGGACTGGAGCATCTTAAATACGAGGGGAAGTCTGAGAGCTGGGATTATTTAGTCTGGGATTTTGTCAATGTGTATAAATCCCTCATAGGGAAAGTAAAGAAGACTGAGCCAGGCTCTTCTCAGTTGTTCTTAGTGAAAGGACAAGAGGTAGTAAGCACAAACTAAAATACAGGAAATTCCATTTAAACATGAGACAGCATTTTTACTAAAAGGGTGATTGAACACTGGAACAGGTTGCCTAGAGCAGCTGTGGACTCTCCATCCTTGGAGATATTAAAAAAAATCCCAATGGACATGGTCCTTGGCAACTTGCTTTAGTTAATTCTTCTCTGAGCAGAGATGATCTAGATGATCTCTAGAGGTTCCTGCTAACATCAACAACTATGTGATTCTGTGAAATCGATGAAGAATGGCTAAAGTAACTTGAATTGTTTTGCATTTGGTGCAGGCTAGGAGAGTCAATCCTTATTGTGACTGAGTTAACTATTGTGGTGAGTTTAACTAGCTCATGACAATTTCATGTATCTAAGCCCATAGTGTCCTTAATTATATAGGTACTTTTGACAAATTTAGCTGAAGTCTTTGAGCGTGGGACTGCTTTTGTTTCTTTATCTGTGGGGAATATGGCTCTGAACCCTCCCTGAACTGTGCATTGAAATGTCCCTTCAAACTCAGATCTTATTGTCATTAGCAGGTCAAAATCTTGATATATTCTCATGCTTATTTTGAAAATGTTCATGTTAGCATTGAAAGGTTTAAATTTCTATTTTGTATGTACAGTGCTAGCATATTTGTGTATAAACAGTGGGAGACATGCAGAACTCAATGTGTAAGTGTGACCTCTGGGGTCTTTGGCTTTGCATCTTGCAGAATGCTTCTCTGTTGGAATACTTAATCCAGTTATGTTTGCAAAATGAATTGAGAGGCTTAGATGGAAGGTGAAACAAAGGTGCAAAGTATTATAGTTACATGATACTTATGCTCAAGCTAAAAGGTTCTGAACAGAAGAACCCCGGGGATCTTTTTTCATGACAAAAGTTAACATTTCATTCTAGGTTTTTTGCTAGTCTTAAACATCTGATATCTGAACATTTTGCAGGCCTTGCTGTTATAATTGCATCTGCAGATGATGAAAAGAAACAACTTTTCCTGTTGAGAATATCATAAACAGATGCTGAATTCACAGTAGATTACAATACACTGAGTCTTTGCAGTTTTTCCCAAAGAGGACAAGAAATTGCTGAGACTGCATGTTATTATGTTGGAGAAAGCATAGCAGGAATACATATTTTCCACAGTTGCAGAGTCTATTCTCCTAAGCCAGCTGAAGTCTACATACTGAAATATATCCATTCTGCTAAAAAAATTTAACATAAATAATACACCAACTTTTCTAATTTGCATTAATTTTCAGCTAAATGGTTGTTATGTAAATTCTTTTAATGCATGTACTGCAAACTTTGGTCATACAGGATTGTCCATGAGGACTTAGGTTGGTGGAGTTATTCAATTGAAACTGAGAGAATAGTTTGGCCACAAAAGACAAAATGTGCACGTTTCAAATCCTAATTAAAGCTGTCTATTGACCTCAAATTGGTGTAGAAGAGCTTGACTCAGATGTTGTCTTTTCCATTCATATTAAGACTGGCTATTGCTTTTGGCAAAATACTGGAGAAGAACAAAAAAGGCAGTCCTAAAGGAGATGTCTGCTGTACACATGCATATGTTTGCAGATGGTTAGGACTTCAAGCAGGTTAGAGGCTGGAAGCTTTGGATCTTGGTTCCTGGAGCAGGGTCAGGAAAGCATAGATTTAAGCTGAAAGTTAGTAGGTGATTATGAGAAGACACTTTAAAGGCTGAAAAATGTTTAAAAAGAAATATCCAAAAGCCATATCAACTTATCTGTGCTCAGCCTGTACTAATAGAAACTCTGTGTGCAAAGTTATGGAGACATAGTTGTTCTGCATATTAAATACAAATCTGAACATTCATGCTTCCTATATTACATAGATCTGATACCACTTTCCACAGCATGGTAATTTGTGTTTATCAGCATTCCTGTCCCTTTCAAACAAGCAAACAAGGGATGCCTCGCTTTATGTACCTATCACAAGAAAGACATGAGAACTTACAAGCATTTTCTAGATTAAAGCCCAGTATAAATTAGCATGCTCAAAGAAACCAGAAGTCACCTGCTTCTTGCAGCTTTCAATAAGAAGCAGATCCCTCTTTAGAATGAAGATTTGGTAACAGCTAATTAGTTTATGTAGCTAATCTTTTACACAGTCTTTCAGGTTTTGAAGATAAACTAAACAGGATGAATAGGAAAAAACATTTACAGCACACTAACAATAATCAATCCCTAGACATTTCCCTAGCTTAATGTATGTTGAGACATTTTTCAAAGCCAAATACTGTTGGAACAGCTGAGAGAAGCTGCGGAAAAGCCTAGAATAGTGATTCACATCTGACTACTTTTGAGTTAAGTACAGAAGGGCTGCTTATTGTAAGATGCTTTTCACTGTTGGAATTGGGGGTTAGGAAAAATCAGAGGAAAAAAAATGAATGCAGGCAATTCTGGGGAGGGAAGAAGTAAACTGATTAATCTTTCCTGTAGTGTCATGGCAAGAACGAAATAGCGTGCTGTAGCTGTATTCACCTATATGGAGGCAATTTTAAACTGAGCGAGATGTGGACGTGGAAAAGCCCATCTTACAGTGAAGATGTGATCAGAAGAGATTTTTTTTCAGCTTGCTGTTACTTAGATTTACGTGGCACCAGTCAGGTTTTGAGGAATATTCTCATCATCAAAATATTTTGTTGCTTTAGCAACTCTCTCTTCAGTCACTAAATTTAATGATATTTGCGCCTTTGTTTTTAAAAGAAAATAAGTTCTGTGTTTTCAGTATGTTATCTATAGTTGCAAGTGCAGTCAAGTCAAATCAGCTTAAACATGACTGATCTTTTTTTTTAATAAAAAAAGTCTTTTTTTATATATACTTTAGCATTCTAGGAGTATGTGCATGATTCATTTTGCACACACAAGTATTTTCAACCTGAGGAGTTTTATACTCTCAAATTCATGAACTTGTCCTACTTATAGGTCTATGCCTTTTGAAAATTTGCTCTCTGAGGAGAAAATTTCATGTCTTAGATTCAGTGTTGTCCTAATGTGGCTCTGAAAGTCAAGAATTTCTGAATCCTTTAGGAAACATGAGCCAATTCATTAAAAATAATGAGAAGGTAAAAATAAAATTGGCAATTATTTTATTTGCTTTCTGGCTTGTTAAGTTTTTACATTTTAAAGTTTCTCTCAACAACCATAAAACCTAGAAACGTTTTTCTGAAATAAGAAGAGAGCTTTAGATATAATCGTGTAACTCTAGGGGCTAGCTGTTTAAAAAAGAACAGAATGAGACTGAAAAGCAAATTGGTGAAAATGGAAAATGATGCAATAACAATAAGAAAGAAATGTATGGAAGAAAGCTCCTTTTTGTGGTACACAGTTGCTTGGATTGAAGTCAACTGGAATTCATTGTATGTGGTTATTTTGTTTACTAAGCCAGGAGAGTGTGTACAGGGAAGGGGCAATTTATGTAGATTATATGACCAAGGAAGTAACAGTTGTGTGTAACAACTTGCATTCAATTTATGTTTTACTGAATGTTGTCAATAGACAGCTCAGTGAATGGCAGAGCATGTGTCCATTTTAACATAATTAAATTCTCACTGATTTGCATCTTAGATCTGTTCTCTTGATAATAAGCTGTTCTGTGGACATGACATCATCTATTGAAACTGTTTGGAACATTGCACAATTATTAATATATTTTCACTAAATTGATAGTGAAAAGTCATAAAATGAGACCAGATTATTTTACAGTAGAAAGGATGTAAAATAGCTAATTACTTGGACTGAATTGCCTAAGTGATTTTATTCTGCACTTTGTACGTTAAACACTGATAAATGAGGGCAATTAATACTGTAGTAAAGTTCAGAGTGTACAACGTATAGCACATAGTGCCAAGGGAGGTTATTTCCTTCTCCTTGGTACAGCTGTATTTCAGTCAGTCTCAGGCATTAGCACCCACCTCTTACCATTTCAGGCTAGACCTCCATAATATATGTTATCACGTTTTTCTTGTTTCTGTACTTGCCTATATGTATTTTATGTGTCATATGTTGTGTGACATATGCTGTTTGTGCTAGAAAGCTCCAGAATTCTTTTATTGTTAATTGAAGGTAAAAAAACCTCCCATCCTTGAGCAGAAGTGAGGAATAGGCCCAGGAGGACTCTGAGTGCTTGTGAGATCATCTCCCCTGTTACATGGCTTTACAGCAAGATGGTCCATATCCCTTATCACTTTACACAGTCTCCAAAACTGAGTCAATGGATAGGTTATTTTTCAAATTTGTTAAATATTAATTATATATTATATTGTGTATGTGTCCCTTTCTATGCATTGCCTTTCTCTTGTTGTGATGATTTCCTTTAGGTAGGCAGACTTTAGATACAAAATTTCTACTCTAGGCACATAAGTTGTAAATTTATTTGCCTAATCAAATGCTGTCTTGCCCAAAGAGCTTCCAAATGAGGTAAAAGCTCTTTGTGTGTTTTGGAGGGTTTTTTTGGTGGGGGAAGGAGGGCCTTACATTAAAATTAATTATCTTGCAGTTTCTCAACGACCTAAAGTTTTGCTTCTGGGCATCTCCATCTTGATAGAACTGAACTATCTCATACTGCATCTATAAGATTCATGAAATAAATGTTCTCATGTCTATTTTGCCTGCTCGGTTTAATCTGGCAGGCCTTCTCAGAGCATGTCAAGTCCATACAACCACAGCAGCCTTCTCTTTCACCCAGTAATGCCATGGTTAGAATAATCACCCTGTGTCCCATTTCATTTTCCCAAAATTATTTAAGCTTCCTCGCACCATCAGAGTACTCACATGCCAAACTGTAGGATATCCTGGGGTAGCTGGAAGGTATTCTTGCTACTTTTTTATTGAATCAACTCTAATTTGTGTGGAATAAATATTTTTCAGTGGGCTGGAGAAAGCCTATGTTTATCAACATAGAGAAAGCCTAGTGGTGGGGGGAATACCCTGAGTTTCAGACCCATGCTCCTAGTGAACTTTTCATTATTTATTTTGAAGTGTTCAGCAAAAGAAAGCCTAAAACTCAGGTGTTTTTTCTTTCCAGCATGACTACTTTGGCCGCTGGGCTATATCCAAGTTTGCTTTTATCCCTTTTCTGACTGTTGCCATGAATATTTAATCAATTCCATGCACAGTGGAGCAAATTCAGCAGGAAGGAATGAAATGCCATTAATATAGCAGATTGTCCTACATCTGTTGGTTTGGGGACACCTTGAAGATGGCAGACGTTGTTTTGGATTCCTAAGGCATATTCTAGAATGCGATACCTCTCTTCTGGAACCTGAATAAGTGCTGCGTGCTGGAGAGGGCACTGCTGCTCTCCATTTTCTGTATTTTGGGAGGTGGGGCTTAGGCCTAGGCCATCTCAGTTTCTTAACAGCAAAGTGTTGGGCATCAGATTCCCAGTAAGGGGTCTAATGAAGGGGTTTCTGTAGCCCCCAGAAATAAGCCAAAGCAGCCTTTTCTGAGCATTGGATTTCTTAAGCAGCTCCTACTCCAGCTACTAATGAACATGAATGCTGATTTCAGGCACACGCTCACCCCAGGTGCCTGGGGCCCAAGCTTGAGCTATAGATTTCGGGAGACAGTGCAATACTCCTGAGTTAGGCGATGCCCTGTTCAGCACCGCAGTGCCTCTGTGCTTCTGCTGCCCTAACCAGGTGCTTCATGGAAAGATAAGAATCCTAATGAGCAAGTGTTTTGCAAAGATTTCATCTCTTCTCTGTATTTCAGCTTAAAGGATTTTTTTTATTCACAAGGATTTTCAGAATATTCACAATGATAAAGCAAAATGGTTGCTCAAATGATAAAATTTACTATCAATAGTACATGGAAAAGACAAGCTGTGTTTTTAATGATGCAATTTGAAAAGCATATGTCAAAACACAAATGAAACAGCTTACTAAAGAAGATCATGCCAGCTAGGTTAGTAAAGCACAGTACTGTAGGATGAAAGGTAGTGAATAAAGAGCTATGACTTCTGTCTTCCTTGTTAAGTAGCACTGTACTTGAGCTGCAGAGCCACAGTAACACTTGCAGGTACAGTAAAGAACTATTTTGGTCCTGTTTTACAGATGGGATAATTCAAAGCAAAGAGAAGTAAAAGTACAAAAGCAGAGGAGATATACAAATATCCTTTGTTTCTTTTAGCTCACAGGCAAACTTTAATCCTCGTACCATTAATCCCAGTACGTGTGTGACAATGAGGGCAGAGAAGAGCTGGGAAATGTGGCCATAGTCATTCCCGATACCGTTTTATAGTAATCCCAGATAGAACCAGACCTATCTGAGCTGAGTGAACCTCTCTCTCTATTTCAATCTAGAGGCAATGTTGTTCTTTTTCCTTAGTAGGCTCTAGAGGCACTTGAAATACGCTGCCTTCTCCCTCAGTGTCTTATTACAAGGTGATAAATAACTTGCCTGCTGTTTCTGCAGCTCACTAATAACAGAGATAGGATTAAAACCAGCCAGAACTTTTCTCCCTATTCATTTTCTGCTTAATGAATACTGAATAGAAATATTTTCTATTAATGAACATTAATGGAAGCTGAAGCCTGGACAGGATGGAAAGAAAAATAGAGAATAGTGTCATCCTCTGTACACAGTAACACTCTCCACATTTCTCCCATGCAGTCCTACGGATGTCAGCTTTGATGCCTCATTGGACCATTTCTTCCAACTGCATCATTTTCTTTTCTGCAGCTTTGTGTGCTTAGGATGATCTTTCTGAGATAGGTTGCAAAGCCCCTAGCCTTTGTGTCTAAATGCTGCTTTCATGGTCCTGCTGTCAGGAAGGAGTTTTCTAGCAACAGAGTCAGAAAGAATTAAAAGAAAGCTAAGTCTTGTACTTGACGCAGATGAGTAAAAACATTGTGCTGGTGCAATAATCAGTGCTGCACTTGACTTGTTTTCTGTAGTTCATCTAATAAATGCCTGGTTCTTCAGGATTTTCACATTTAATTAGTTGTAAATTAATTAGGATAATTTTGACTGACACTGCTGACTTGTTTTTCTGCTCCTTATAAAAAAATAGTGTATTTTTGCTTAGTTGTGCAGTTATGTTTTGCTGTGGAAAAATCTAATTGTAAGCTATCAGTGGCATTGCCAGGAATCACCACGGAGGCTGGTCTCCACTTATTAATGGATTGCTGTCTGATATTTTCTTTACTCTCATGAATTTATAAGTCTTTCTTACACATCTTAGCATTCAGGCAGTCTGCCTTTATTTCTCTCCTGACCATTTCCCAACTGGCCTTAGTGGTTTCTCTCTAGTCTTGTTTGGCTCTCTCTCCTTCTCTTCATTTTTAGTGCAAGTTCTCTGTTATTGTTAGATCTTTAAATAGTGAAGCTACATGATGGCCTTTTATTCACTGCACTTTGTTTCTCAGTCTGTTGCAGTTGCACTAGCAATCCACACTTGGATATCTCCCACATTCTGTTTTCATAGTCTTTTTCTAACAGGAACTAGGAGACGAACAAGACTGTGTAAAACCAATGATATTTCACCATTTCTTTTATGTGTCTAGTAAGCGTGGAACATTACTGACAATAGTATCTTTACGGTTGTACAGAAACTGTAGAATAACTATTGGTTTTATAAAAATTAAGATTAGCAGCAACAGCCAGAGCCAGGTTTCTGAGCAGTGATGAGGGGAATGAAGAGGGGTTTAGAAGAAATCTTGTGCTTTTTTCCCCATAATCTTGACCAAGACATTTCATTTGGCTTCATGTGGAAGTTTGAAATTCCAAATTAAATAAAGAAACCTTCAACATACCCCTCTTCTTACTTAGTTCCACAGTTATTTCATAATAGCATTGTCATCAATATAATAAGCTTAAACTGCAGTTGTCTGTATTGAGTTAGATTTTGCTGAAGAAGGCACCTTGTGCCCAAAAGCATCCTTGCTTTTTCAAGCTGTATCAGCTAATCTAATAAAAGATACCATTTTTACAAAACTCTCTTCGCTTATGCCCATTCTTCATATCCTCCTAAATCCATAAATAAAGTTAAGGGACTCTAAAAATAAACTGGGCTGTTTTTGTGTAAGGTTCCCAAGCATACCATGCAAAATGCCTTAAGAATCTGGCTATGTATCTGCTCAGCAGTATTTCTCCTGGGACACAATTGCTAGGAAGAAAATTAAGTGAGAGATGAGGACCTGAAATTTTTTTTAGAATGTAACTTTTCTCATTTTGCATAAAAGACTTATGTACAGACATTAAATCCTAGAGCCATGCAAAGTGGTACGCTAAATTGCGTACTTCTCAGTGGTTCCTTTCCTCAGAGCCTAACTGCTTAGAACAGCAGTTTCATACACCACCTGGTAGTGTGGATGTATTTCCTTCTTATATGCTTGATTTGAACTGGATGCTTTGGAGTTGCTGTAAATAAATTAAATATGTGGCAGGTAAAGAGATTAGAAGCACATTTCTTTAGTGTATGCTGGAGTGTTTCAAGCAAAAATCTCTTAATGATGCGTTGACTAACTCATACAGTTAGTAAGGCACCATTCCTTTGAATTTGTTAATACAGTGTAATGAAAATACTCATATTTACCTAACCTTTTGATCCTAATCTGAAGATTTAGGATTCTGAGATGTGGTTATAATCTTAAAAATGCAAGATTGCCTTGCAGCAAAGTAACCTATTACTGCTGATTCTAATTGTTCGTATGGAAAAGAAATCATGAGTTCACACTTTTTTCTCTTTTTTTTTCCTCTTCATCTCATCAGTTTCTTAAGTGGAACCTTCTAAGGGAATGTCAGAAGTTATATCAGTCATTTAAATGGTTTGTCTCCCACTGTTGATTTAGTTTCCATTATTTGAAAGCAAAGTACTTCTATGATACCATAGTAAACATGAGACCAGTATGGTACTGGGGATGCTCTTAATCACCAGGAACTGTGAAGTACTTCATAGAACTGAGACCTGAAATTTCTTTGGGGTCGTACATTGCCTTGTGAAGTGAGAGAGATGCCCATCTAATGACACTGTCAGATATTTGGCAAAATATCTGTTGGAAGTTTTATTTTTTTTGAACCTCCCTAACGTATATTTATAGGTTGTCCAGAGATTGTGTTGATTGTGAGATACAGAGTACCATCCTTACATGTGGTGTTCCAGATTCTGAAATTCTTACTTTTTCTTTACTAGTTGGTACTTAAGAACTCATATCTATAGGAGTTATGACTTGAGTGTAGGTAGTCAGGATTTAAATTAATAACCGAGGACTTTTTCTGATTTTCATTTTGCATAGACCATTGAAGTCACTTGATTGGTATAAAATTAAAGATATACCTTCTTTTATCCTTAAAAAAATATACTGAAACATTGTTTCCCTGAACAACATTCCAACTAAAAGACAAAAACCTTTTACAAAACAACCCGCCTCAGGAAGTTGCTTGTGCATTTTTTTCTTTGCACATGTTCTGAGATAATCAAACCACTCTGAGAAGGCAGGTTATCACCTCCCCACATGAAGAGTAGTCTTATGCCTTTAATCTTGCTTGCCTATGTGAAAAGCAGGCAACCTGGAGGGAAAACAACATGCCTTTATTAGTGTCAGAACTCAATCATTTACATTAGTGCTTGAAGACTGATCTACATTTTCAGTTTTTTCCGTCAGGATTCAGACTTTTGTGAAGTAGAATGAATGAGCTCACTGGGGGAAAACATAAATTGAGATGGTGTCAACTGCACCTTTTCTTTTAAATCTACCTAGGTGTACAGTAGGAGGAGAAACTTTTCCCTAAAAATATATATATATATAAAAGAGAAAAAGAGTATTTACATGGATATTGTAATTAAAAGTCTAACTCTCTCCCAATTTCTCTGGAAAAAACAATTTGGAACCCTCTGGAAATGGTTCCTCTACATATCAAATATTAAATTGATGCAAATCAAGCTTATACTGAGTTATACAATGTGAACATCTGATAACTCCTCTGTGAGAGCTTTCAGTGATATTGCTCTCAGATTGTGCTAACTTCATTATAAATTATGGTAAATAAAGTGCTGTCCTGGGTTGCACCCAGTGTCTTCAGAGTCTAGGACGTGACAATAAAATAAATGTTTATAATCTATTCTTGATGTTAATGATAAGCTACATAAGTGAATGGAGTTGTAGAGAATTTTGAATCTGACCTATAATAAGCAGCTGGACTGAAGTCTGAGGTCACTGTACTTTACCTCCCTGTCTTGTGTGAATTCTGCCAGATTAGGAAGCAAAAAACTGTGCTTGCCTTTTCTTCCCTGGCATGTGACCTGGAAACCTGTTGTGTTGTGAAATATATATAGCAATAGTGTGTGGAGGGGAAAGCTTGAACTATCAATACCTATACTCAAATAACTCATTCCTCTCTGTTCCCTATTATTTTAATCCAACAAGTACGAGGAAAGAAAGAAAAAGAGCATCGGTAGTGACTGTAGGGGAAGTCAGGAGGAGACCTTGTGCTACTAAAGCATTAGTCCTCACTTGTGTTATTAGCAGCAATGATTCAATGGTCAGATACCAGAGTTCTTATTAATTCACCTTCTGTTCTGCTCATTCCTGTGATTAACATTCATGAAGCAACTCGCCACCCTATGCTACACATTCAAAATATAATGTTCCCATTTAACCAGCAAGGCATATGGAGTTCTTTGCATAAACACTGTTAGGTGCTTGTACGTACTTACAAGGCAATAATATGACTGCAGTTATTATCCAATTAAACAGACAGAACATGACAGGAATAATAAAATCAACGTAATAACTCCAAGGGAGAAATTGTTAGTTAAACATTATCTAGATCCTAAATACTTTTAAAATTTTAAGAGTTAAGGGGATTTTAATTTTATGCTTATTTTATTTTATGAATTACTTAGGATGGTAAGGTGTAAGTTAGATATGACTGCTACAGTTTGCAAATACCGAGGAAGTCCTGTGATCAAGATTATGCAAAATAAGTCCTGATCAAAGTGAATTTTCTTTCTTTTATCTTTCTTTTTTGCTTTCCCAAAAGTGAGTTCTGATCAAAAACAAATGATCAAATAACACAGATTTTGATCCACTCCTATGGCATGAGCTGATACTAATTATGGTATTTGTGACTCTTATGTAAGAGTGGAGCTCATGGTGGAAATAGTTGTGTAAGGGCTAGGTTGATTAATGATGTGGCATCTGAGATTTTTTTATCGCTGTGCCAAGCAGACCAATTTGGAAGGCAGTTGGGTTTGTACTGTGCTTCCAATTTAGAAATCCGCCAGTGAATTGTGCTGGAGAGGAAACTGCAATTGAGAAACCACAGTTAGGTGATTGTGTTTCCATGTGTCTAGACAACCTTCCTTAAGGGGACTGGGGAGAACACAAAGGGAAAGGACTTCCCTTTGTTTTTTCTTGTTCTCTGTAATACAAATCTGAACTGGTCTACGTATATTTGATCAATGGAAAAATGTTGAGCTTAGCTTGTAGCACCCACCTGTTTCAAACTCAGTATCCAGCTACTTGTGCCCATACTGAGTTGCTGCGCAGCAGTGCTCCCTGTAGTGAACCATCCAAGTTCCTTTTTGGTGTGCAAAGATTGGTCTAGTTTTAGGACTACACAACTGCTTGTGTCCTAGTATTGGACTCTCGCTCCTCAGGACCTCAAGCAGATCACCGATTCCAAATCCTAAGATCTGGAGCACTATATGCCAGACTAGACAGTAACGAGAGTGGTAGCCCCTTGGGTTCATGCAGGCTTTCAAAAATATCACTGATGGGGCTCTCAAAAGCAGCTGTATACTGAAGTTGGTCTTATGAGCAAAGTGAATACAAGTGTTCCTTTATGTATTTAGGACTTTTTTTAGCCTCTTAGGAGATAAGTTGTCTTTGCACAGATTGTCTCTTATACATGGTCCAGTACAATATCATGAAGAGTTTGCATGAATATTAAATAAGCACCTCAATGATCTGTAGTAAATTACTGTTTGAGGGAACAAAGTCTCAACTTGATGGATTTTCTGGCTTGCAATGACAGATCTGATGTCATGCTCTATGGTAGAGTAGTTATATTATTTCATGCTGCTGGCACTGAAAGAACCCAACCACTTCCATCAGTAGGGAAGAGAGTTTGGCAGGAATAGCTTTGAGAGTAGTGATGTTCCCTACAATGTTAAATTAGCTTGGACCCCTTGGCCAGGTGGCTGTTTGTTTTGTTGTTTGTTTTTAGAAGACGACTGGCTTGATGTTAGGATTATCTATTCATTGAGAGTGAGATTCAGTCTTGCAAGGAAGTAATCTCAAAGCGTTTGTCCATTACAAGCCTTTAGAACAGGACTTGGGCGCAGAAACGATAAGCTAATGCTGGCTGGTAAGAATAGGAAGTGTCTTTAGTTGACTGGTATAATTTATGCAGATATTTAGAGACATACAATTACTCTTTATAAACATAGTCTATTACAGATATACTTTTTGTAAACATTCATTGTCTTAAATCTCCAATGTTGACATAGTATCAGTGCTTTCCAGATGAGAATTATATAGGGAATAAACCTTCACTGTAGCCTGGTCTGAAGAAAAGGTATGTCAAACAAATTCTTAGCTGCAAATCTGCAACAAGCATTAGATTGCCTATGATCTTTTTCAGAAAGCATAATTTTTTTTTTTAGCAAAATAAACTGCTGAGAATGGTTAAGACAGCAAAATG
This sequence comes from Aptenodytes forsteri, assembly GCF_000699145.1. Lineage (NCBI taxonomy): Eukaryota > Metazoa > Chordata > Aves > Sphenisciformes > Spheniscidae > Aptenodytes > Aptenodytes forsteri. The sequence continues at coordinate 6,531,943 of NW_008796193.1, forward strand.
TACATATCACCCAGAGACATCAGCACAGTCTACCTGCCCTTTGCTGACTGCTCATTTTCAGATAATTCTGCATATTTTTGCATAATGGGCATGCTATAATTTCTATTAATGAGTTTTCAACTTGGGGATTTTTAAGCAAAATACCTTCTCTCTCTCAGCTATGACAAGCTTCTTCCTAAGTCATTATTGCCATGCAGTTAGTGCTGGGTTATAAAATTAGGAAAAACTAATTAGACAAAGCAGGTAACAGTGCTGAAAATACACCAACCGTGTGCATTTGAAGCAAACTGCTGCATACTGTTTAACTGTGAATGCACTGAGAGATGCAGTAGCTTGTCTGTCTCTTGTTGTCTTTCTGTCAAGATTGCTTGGCTTTCTAAAAGATGTATTCTGAACACAGTCTCTTGGACTCAACTGAGGAATCAGAGTCATATTCTTTGGTTTGCATTACTGGAGATTAGCCTAGATGATCACAGTGGTTTCTTTCACAGTTAAAAGCTGTATGTGCCATATTGGTGGAATCAGTCCATACAAAACCAGCATGTGAAGTCTGCATTTCTGCTGAGAGCAGAAGAATGGTTTGAAGTAGGAGGAGGGAGCTGCGAGTGTTTGGAGCCAAAAGTGATTCCTTCATGGAGTACGTGTTGTTTGGACATACTCTGCAGTGGAAGAAATGGAGGGTTCCTTAGTTCCTCTGGCTACATCTGTACTAAGTTAAATGTACCTAGGTCCATTCCTCATTGTTGAACCTAACTGGCATAGAACAACTGTCATCCATACTACCAAACTCTTACCCTCCCGTGAAGGTACTCTGCAACCAGACTGCTACTAGAAGCGGTCACTGTCCTCTACCACCTCCTGAATCAAGCCTGGGAATTGTTTGGAAGACTGCAAGTTAACATGGGCCAAAAGTATTTCAGGGACTGTTACGGCAGTCTACCAGTAGCAATGATTACAGTCCAGTGCCCAGGAACTTTCCCTGACCTTTTACTAGCATAAACATAACCTGTAGGGTAACAGCATTTAGCTTAATTTCTCAGACTTTGTGTTTGGGATAGCTGCCTGTAGGTTGTTAGCAATGGGTGAGTTGTTATTTTAAAAAGAAGCAATGTTTTGAAAAATGAAACTTGAAAGCTCTTTGAGGCTACTGTATTACTGCTTCCTAGAGGTGAGGGGTGGAAAAAAGCTGCATGTTATGCTACTTCCTCTGCTCACAGCTCAGGATTATTCTCCATGACTTTTTTTTTGTGTGTGTGAACCAATTTTAAAGCAGACAGACAATGTCTTTCATAAAGATTTCTGGTACAATTACATTATGCTGGAGCATCAGAATGAAGAGATGTCAATGTTAAGATTTGCAGTAGAAAATGTAACTTGTTAATTTTATTAAAATTGCTGACTGCAAATTGGTTTGTGTTCTAGTTGTGCTCTAAAAGCATGAATTTGTGTCAGACAAATTGTTGCTTCATGGGGGGACTGCAGAAGGAGGAGGTTTTTTTCTGTTGATCAGCCTCATACACATATGGTACGGGCTTACTGGAATTGCAAATGCTGTGTTTCCTTCAGGCACTGACTTTTGGAAGAGAGAAGGAACTGAATGAAGAAAAAAGGTGGCATTATTGAGTGGTATTCTGAAGTCGGTGGACAGCCATTCATATAATCCAACATTAGGCACTTAACTGCTTAAGTAAGGGGTTCAGCCTACGCTTTCTCTCCAAGGGAGCCTGCTGATTTCAAAGGGCACCTAGGGAGCTAATTTAGATACTGAAATTTAGGTATACAAATTCTGCTTTGTTTTAACTTCCAGTCTGCCACAGACAATTGAAAAGTGACTTCTTTCTTTACATTTTACTGTTTACAACATGGAGATAAAACTACTGCCCCAATCTCCAATTACAGTCCAGAAATAAGTCAGAATTGTTTAACATACTATACTGATAAAGCCACTACGTATGTAAGAAAGGTAGTAGGTACAACACTTGTCTCTGCTGCAACCTCAGTGTGGTTGGGTGATTGCATACCAGCTTCTAACCAGAGCTGGGCTCCCACTTCCACCATTCACCTCTTACTCCAATGAGTATTTCAGGGCAGGGCTCTTTGACCACTGTTACACTTGCACTTCTCTGCCTGCATATGAATGAGATGGTACATGTATTTAGTGCTTGTGTTTGTCGTTATTTTTTTCTAAGTCATTATGGGGACACTGGTAAAAACAGAAGTATTAAAGGCACTGAAAACTCATATTTATCCACAGAACAGCAGAACCAGCAAGGGCTTTCTTCTCATTACCCAAGGGCTCAAGTCCCAGAAAAACTTGAAGAGATCACATATTAGTGTATTCAGGTCTTCTGTCTATAAATTTATCAGCTATGGTGAAGTTTTACAATAATTTTCTTATTAGTTAGAATCTTGATTTTAGTATCTAGACTCCTGATGTGTTTTTTAAAAGACACTAAATCTTATGCAAGAAAAATTAAGTTGCATGTATGTGAGGAAAACAAGCAGGTTTTTGCAGTTCACTGGTGAGTGCCTGCAAGCCTGGGAGAAATAGTTAGGTAAAGAGATTCCCTTTGCAGCTTTCTCAAGCTAATGTCTCGCCCCAACTTCATTTTGTTTTTCTCTCTCAGTATCTCTGCTCACTGCTGCCAGCCAGCAAAACCCGCCGAAGCTCAATAAGATGAAGTAGCTAGGTCATACTGCAGAAAGTGCTGATGTGAGCTGTTTCTTAACAGGTTGAGCTGTTTTCCCACACAACCCTGTGGATGTGCTGAAACAATAGATTCTTCTTGGTGTATGTATATATGTTCTTCTTGGATTTATGCTATGTATGTACAGAATAATTTTTAATTAGGATTTAGTATTTCTTGTTCTATGCCTCAAAAATAAATAACTTGCTATATTATAATGGTTAACAATTCCCACTATTTCAAGATCCAGATTACATAAAACAAAAACCTGGAATGAAGCAGTCTGAAACTTCACTATACATTAAAATGCTGAGGTATTAAAATGCAATGCTAAAGGGATTATATAGTTACAATAGGACAGTGATGGACAAAATGTGTGATGGCAGATCTGAATGGTTTTGTGAGCGTGATCCCACACTGACCAGGTAATTTAGGGCTTTGTCTTGATCTCATTTTCATATGTACACATTAAGTGAAGTGGTTAAACTTGTCATGATAGAAAGACTACTAAAAAGAAAAAAATGTGGTTAGAACAGTGAACGAGGCAGGTAATTTCTGCATTTTGTGAGGTTTGGAAGGCAGGGAATGGAGTTCAGAAAGTTAATTCTCAGATGAAGGGCTTCGTGATAGTCCAGAAAAGCATTGTAAATGATGACATAAAAAGGAGGAAAATGGGAAAAGGTGATAAAAATTTCATTTGCAGCTATGTGGAGTCTCATTTTAACTTTAATTACCAACATATGAAAAAAATACATCTGTGCTTTGCATATAAGAAGAGGATAGCTCCTTTTTCCACTGCATGCACTTTGGGAAGCTAGTGTGTTTTCTACCTTAGTTTAGAACACCTTATTTGCCAATACTTATTCCAGTACCATTTCACTTTTTTTTTTTTAATCCAAGGATCTAGAAGCACTTGAGAGGCAGCAGTGAATTTAACTGTGCTAGATCTCTGTAAGGTAGGTTGGTACTGTCCCTAAAGTATTTTTATAAACAGAGAAGCTGAGGCACAGAGAACCTCAGAAAACAGGATTGTATTCATAGGCACAGTGAACCATGTGTCCAGTAATATCCTCCAGAGTGCTGGCACTTTTCAAATACTTTGGAATCCTAATAAGTACCATTTCTTTTTTTTTTTTAATCCAAGGATCTAGAAGCACTTGAGAGGCAGCAGTGAATTTAACTGTGCTAGATCTCTGTAAGGTAGGTTGGTACTGTCCCTAAAGTATTTTTATAAACAGAGAAGCTGAGGCACAGAGAACCTCAGAAAACAGGATTGTATTCATAGGCACAGTGAACCATGTGTCCAGTAATATCCTCCAGAGTGCTGGCACTTTTCAAATACTTTGGAATCCTAATAAAAGATCTTTGGTATGTGCAGGGCTGACAACATACCAATAAATATTGGTGTGAAATGTTTATTGTTGATTGTTAACTTTATGGTCTGTATGGAATGATTTCCAGCATGGCACTAAAGTTCATATTCAAGGCAGAGGGGTTAGTAAGGAAATATTAAAGTCCATACACACAGCGCAAGAATTTTTAGAATTCCTGTGGAGCTGATATTCTGGTGTTTACTGGCAGTTTTGTGTTAATGTCATATGTCTCCTTTAATTTTGTTTCTCTGGTTATCTATATAAAAATGCATATGTAAATAAAATAGTTTTGCCAAAATGCATTTAGAATTTTAGCCTTAGCAATTAGATCTAATGAAGATGCAGCTATTGATTTTTCTGGGGACAAGAGTGCTCTTATGTAGAGATTACAGCGATACCAATTTTCACAATATCACGAAATATTTTTTCATTATAAGTCTGGTAGGAAGTCAGAATGGAAATATTTTTGCAGGCTCTTTCTGTGAGCTTCCAAATGATTCTGTTTAATCCTGCATTTCTGTGCTTGAAGTACTAGTTATACAAGTTGTCTATTTAGAAAAGTTCAATTCTTTATTTCTTGTATACAAATGATCTAAAACTCATGTGGAATCAGATTTTGATTGATTTATATAGTTCATTCTTAAATCTACCGTTTGAGAGTAGCAGTCACATAGTTAAAACCAGCTTTTTCAAGTAAATATGGCTATAGAGCTGGATATGTTCAAAAGTATACTGTTTGGAAAAGGTCCCTCATAATCTTACACAAATAGCTTTATTTTCCACAAGGCTCCCATTATCTTCTGCAGTAATTGGGCCAGAAATGCTAGTTTTACAGGAAAACTTTATCTAAAATGTGAAATGTATTTAAAAATAAAGTGAGAAATCGTTCAAGATGCTTGAACTTCAGATTGCTGTACTGATAAAATATATAGAGCTTTATTTTAAGAAGTTACAGAACGGTACAGCCTCTTGCAGCATGAACTGCAGCAGTGGTGGCCTTGCCTGCTTGTTGTCATGGACTCGGATGTGCAGATCGATGCTGACTAGCAGAAAGTTCCCACAACCGTGTATTGGCAAAAAGAGTTTGCTGTTAAGTGTTGACATGTTTTTAAAATTGTTATCTTACTTTTGGCATCTGCCCATTGTATTGTTTTTAGTGCTTAGAGCATAAAATATACAGGATCTGTAATTTCAAGTCAAAAGATGAAAGATTCTGTCTCATGTTCAAGCTATTTTCTTGGACCCATTGGAAGTTTGTTGTTTCCTTCCACTGTATTGTCACTGTTTGATGTATTGGTAAGTCTTAGGCACTGAATTAACTTCAGCTCATAGTCACTCTTCATGCAGAAAGCACTGGAAATGCTATTTTTTGTGGGAGGTGATGGAGTGAAAGGGGAGTAAAAGTAATTAAAAGAACGTGTACCATTACTCAGCAAAGTGATCTCCTCCTTTTTCCAAAATATGACTGCAGCTTGTTAACTTGTACGCACCCATATGAAGTTAGCTTTAATTGAGTTATACAGGGTAGTGTGGCAGAATCCCACGAGTCTGACATACGAGGGAATCGCAAGTACCTCAAATGCTGTCTGCATTATTAACGTATCACATTCAGTTTCTGTGAAAACTCTTCAGTATAACTTGATATGTTGGATTCTCAAAATGTTTTTTAAATAATACTGATGGATGGTATTCAGGAGATTAGGCCTCAGGTAAGCAAGACTCTTAGCACTCTGTAGTTGTTGATAAAGCTTTTAATTATTTTATCTTTTCGTAATTCCATTTCCAATAGTTTTAACTGTAATTTAACCCCTAATTGTAATAAAGTAAGCTTTAAAAAAGAGAGATGTCTTTCCCTGGGAATTTCCAGCTAACACTGTTCTCTACGTGGCACCACTGCCAGGGAACTGCTCACCATGACCTGCCGTTACAGTCCCCAACTCTAAACAATTACAGTGCAGGACAAAGACTTACACCTATGTTGTCCATTAGAATGTTAGACTAGGAAAAGCTGTACTGCCAAAACAAATGGTTAAGCATCCGTCTCCACACGTTGGGTATAACTGGCCAGGCTCTGGTAGCGCAGGGGTGGCTACTGTGGGAGGGGGCCAGGGGCTGCCCTGTGCTGGTCACAGCCAGTTCCAGCCAGCTCCCCAAGGGCCCTGCCAACAGCTGAACCGATCTGGTTCAGAGGGGCCAGACACCTCCCTATCAGAGGTGTTTGTGGCACCTCTGTGGAGCCATCTTTAAGAAAGGGCGGCAAACACTGTGTGAGAAGGAATGTGGAGGCCAGGGCTGTCAGGAGATCCTCTGTTAGCTTCCAAACAATAACTCAACAGGCACAGGAGAAACAGCATGTCTTTTGCTGAGTACTTAGGGAACCCAGGTGACTTTTAAATCAGCTAAATGTGACACTGATGTCCCATCACAATAGACCTGGTTTGTCCTGCCAGTTAACTGCCCTGCTAGTCTGGGGCTTCACTGATGTATTCCCAGCTGAAGGGATCCAAGTAGATTTGCACACACACAGTGTGGTAGAATGATGTGTCTTGATTAAGGCTTATTTGAATAGCTTTGTTTTGAGTAAATACAGCTGCAAGGGAAAGGTACAGGCACATAATCTTGTCAGTGAATTATTAAGTATCAATGCTTTCTGCTGGATAAATACAATTAAAGTACTTGGGAGAGAAGAAAATAATTGGTCAAAATGTTAGAAATTCAAGGTAAGAAGCTGCTTTAGCTAAGTAAGGCTGACAGCATCCAGGTAGAGATTCATTGCACTACCTGAGGTCTGCTGAGACTGTTCTAAATAAAACAAGTAGGCTTTGCTTCATAAACAAGTTGATTCAACTACTGAGTCCCTATAGAGGGATTTTTTGCCTTTGTATTGTCACGAGGGAATAGTGAAAACATCCCTTCAATCCTAATCCAGCATTAAAAAAATACATGGTAGATGTATTTTGGTTTGAATTAATGATACTGAATAATTTCTGTGAAAGAAATTAAATATCATACTGTCCAAAATATGTAAGCTTCTATAATTTAATATTTCCTGACTAGTTCAGGTAAATGTTCAAAAAGTAATGTATTTCGCAGGCAAGGTCACTCCATTTCCGTTCCACTTGTATACAGTACATTTCCAAATCAGTGCACTTCATTTTGGTATTAGTTGCACAGAACTTACTATTATTTACGTTAATAGATGGGGAGAAGGGAATTAATACAAGAAATGAGCGTCTTCGTGGAGTTAACAGGACAGAAATGAATGCAGTGAATGTAACTGGAAAGCATGGAATAGAGTTAGTGTTGTAAGTGCTGGTAGTATTGGCTTGGTTATTATAAATGATAGGCTGTGGGGGTGGGTGGTATTGCATGTAATATTTCTCCTTTCCATTGAATAGGGAAATAAGAGGTTAGTAGTAGAGTCAATGTATTTGCTATTCTGACCTGTGTTTATTGTTACCTTGATTTACCAGCACAATGCAATTTCCCCTTTCAGCTTTCCTCTGGTCTTTTCTTGGCTTCTAGCATTCTCTTGATGAGAGGATTGTCTCCAACTATAGTCTGTTTAGTGTCTTTAAATATTGATGATTCTTCTTCCCAAATCAGGATATATGCTAACCTATTTCTTATACTGACAAGTTCAAACTCCTTTGTCTTTTGCTTTCATTCTGAGCGTGGGTAAAAATGGTTCTTCCATTTTTTTGCAACTGGTTGAATAACCTTTTTTCATTTCCATGTGTAAGGAAGAGAGGAGTTCTTTGCCTGTAGCCTTGTCCAGATTATTGTTATTGGGAATTGTTTTCAGGCTTAGAAACTGTCGCTCCCTATTCTGTTAATTGGACGGTAAAAACTCTCGTTGCCAGGAACTTTCTGAGAAAATTCGAAAATAGGTGTATGATTAAACTACCTCAGAGTAGGTAGACTATGTTTTGCTTACTATAATGGACAGGAAAACACACTCCTGACATATATATGCGAATAGATTTTAAGTTCACTCTACAAAGCAGCCTGTCTGTTTCTTGACCCAGCTGTTTTCTAAAAGTTGATCACAATTTCCTCCCACAAGACTAGAGGTGAAATCCTGGTTCCTCCAAAGGCAATGGAAGCTTTTATACTGCAAGATCGTTTTGTGCCATATATAGCAAGAGGCTGCTGCTGCCTTGAGGGTTATTCCTCTAACTCTTCCAGCTGCCACTTTTGTCCACTGTAAGTGAACTGAAATGCTGTGTTGGGAACAAGAAGATAGTGACTTTTAACTGATTCTTTCATGTCCTTATTTACACAGGTCCTGACTGAGTTAGGTGCACTCTCCATGCCTATAAATATTATTTCAAACCTTCTCATTATAATTCAGCTTACCTGAGAATTCTAAAAATATTATCTGCTTTATTATATTCTTGTAAGATAGTTTCCAATGTATTCTGTGTGAGTATGAAAGAAATGTTATAATATGTTGCTAATACTCAGTAGGAATACTTTGAACAATCTGGAGAATTACTACTAGAATATCTTGAGCAAGTGGTAGTAGATTTCCCATTGCTTTAAGTCTTTAAACTTAAACGAGATGCTTTTCCAGAGTGTGTGTTTTTCTCATTCAAACTATGATCTTGAAGATCAAATAAGTGGGTGAAGTTCATCAGCCTGTATTATGTTACCGTTCATATGAGATGACAATAAATGGATCCTTCTAGGCTCAAAATCTGTCAATGAATTAGAACGGGGTTTTTTGTAATTTCAAGTGTGATCCAAATGTCAGAAACATTTGCTAGTTTTACTATTGTTGTGCACCTCAGTGTATGTTTATTTATAATGTATATCTCAATCCTAGCCCATGAATCTTGTCGTTGGTACAGTGTCATTGTTCAATGGGAGCTTCTGTCTGGTTTTGTCTGTAGTTGCTCATGGAACGTTTGTATATAGGTGAAAACTTAACTAGTTAAAATTTCTGGATGATCAGCTTCATTTTTCATGTTACCATGAGGCTGAGGTTCTAGAGTAACTAATATTTCCTCATTTCCCTTACAGCTATTGTTAAATTGGATTAGAATTTAATTTGGGGGTCTTTTGTGTTTTGTCCTCTCTCCTTTGGGATCAACCTTGTGGAAATTCATCAGAATACCTTGCTTGCAGCAGTGCAATAACTTTCAATAAAAAGGATAATATTGAAGTAACTTTACTAAGTGACTAAAATTGTTCAAATGAATTACAAATGATATCTAAATGAAATTTTAGAAGAGACTGTCTAGACCTACCGAAAAAGAACGCATTAAGTGAAGCTCTACCACTCTGCTAATCAGAGAACAGTAATTCTTTCACTCTTCTACATGTAAAATGGTTCACCTAAAAAGAAGTGCCTTCCATGAGGCTGAATGGTGTGAGAAGGAAAATATTAAGCAATGATTTTTTTGTAACAAGCAGGAGTTTCAAGTGAGAGAAATACGTGTTTGCTCTAGAGAATAAACCACAAGAAGTAAACAGGAAGTGGTGACTGAGGGCTGGTTTACGGCACCCTTACTCCAAGAAAAATCTTACTCCGTTAGCAGCGCCATTAAATCCAGCAGAGTTACTCTTAGAAAAAGCTCATGTTACGTTCGTATAAGTTGTTACAATCTGACGCTACAGCAATGTAGTTTATAAGACAGCAATGAAATGTTTCCCCGTGGCTGCTCATCTGCACATTCATAATGCATCTGAAATACTTTTTTTTTTTTTTAGATCTGTATCTATTCTTGGATATGAGGTTTTCATACAGAATTCACACAGCATCCTGCATCCCTGATGTTTTGCACAGTTTTGTTTCTACTGCTCCCCAACTATTACTGTCTGTGTGTACGACTTCTTTACACAGATCCAAGCACCGACGTGGTCAAAAGGTTAATACGTTGCAGGGAAGGAGGAAAGGGTTCCTGAAAGGTTATGAGCCTCCCTAAGGACTTCATAGCAGCCATGATACCTATATTCCTTTCAGATGGTAATATTTGGCAACAGACTTACATGCTTAAATTAGTAGATATGCAATTTACATTCCTCTAGCTTGCTCTCAAAGCCTCACTGCTCTGAAGCAATCTATCGCTCTGTGATAGAAGATCCAGATTTCACTGCTCAGCCTCTGAGTGTCTGGACATGACCCTTTTTTCTCAAAGGTGGGAAATAATTCTGATTTACCTTACAGTCTCTTCTGCAGGCTGGCTGTTTCTGACTCCCTTTTGCATTTAGTCTCTTCACCACAAAATACAAAATCCTCTTAACATTTTTTTCCCCCAAACTTACCTTGCAGTATTTTGGTAGCATGATATTAGCTTGCACTGGACTTTCTTCCCTGGAGCCTGGCATCAGAGTCCAAATGAGGTCATTAATCTAAAAAAGTGTAGTGGTCTCATCCTAGTCTTTGTTATGGATGTCTGCGAATTCACATCGCAGAAACAATACCTCGCTCAGTCCGGTTCCAGTGCGCTCTGCAGACTCTGCTTGAGAGGAAGGCTCAGGGCTTCAATAGCGGTACTCTAATGGTCAGGACTGTACAGCTTGAGCAGTGCTGTGTCAGTATCAGGAAGCTCTTACTGTGCCTGGGTTCCTGTCAGTGCTACTAATTCAATCACTTACATATGCAGTAAATTCACATGAAAAATTAACAAATACCTAGCCAGCAGCAGTGCCCTCTGTTCTTTCTTTTTTTCTAAAAAACCTATGTAGCTTTCTCTTAAAATGATTGGGTTTAATGGTTTCTGGATGTTTTCAGCATGTTCTGTATTTCAGCATTTGGTGAAAAATAAACTTTTATTACTAAATAGCTTCTCAATATTAATCTATGACATTATGTTGTTTAGCTGTTATTTCTAATATCTTGCATCAGGTTCTCTTCTAATTACATCTGTATCATCCTTTGAACTAAAGGTCTCTGCAGATGTCAGGGGGGGTATAGCTCAACAACTTGCAGTGCTCTGTTCCATTCAACTCAAGATCTGTCTGATTTTATTCTGTTTTCTATGACTAAGATCCACTACAGATAATTTTTGGTATGGTCATTAGTTAGTAATAGCTCTAAAGGCAGCAGAGCGTATAGAGGGAATAGGACTCAGGACTCCTTCCTCCTCCTAAACAAGAATCCCTAGGGAATTGAGATCCAAGTATCTTACTTTCCTTATTAACTTTTTTGAGAGGTTGGTGATCTTCCCTGGAGAGCTGGTCTGGGATTCTACAAGCAGTAGCCTACAGCTCACATAGTCTAATGACAAAGTGCATTCAAAACTGAAAACTACTTAAAGCAAAAGCTATGACCCTTAACAGCAGGTTTTGTTAAAACTGTCTTTCCTAGCATAGCTTGAGATAAGGGTGGAAGTGAATGTATATGTCCTCCTCTACCCATGGGGCAGGCTGAGATTTATACCAGTTATGAAGTTGCGGTCTCCTTCTGTAGAGAAAGGCTGTTAAAACAGCTGGTGACCACAGTGATACTTAGGACAGCTTTGGCATATTCCTTCTGTAGAAGTGCTCTAATGGCTGGGGCTGTGTGTCTCATAGCTATCTTAACTGGCTGGCCCACTTTCACGGCTGCTTTTTAGCACTGTAACAAACTAAGAATCACATGGCCAAGGATGTGCTCCAGGTAATATAAAGGTGTTAATCTTCAATTCCAGCGTTCACTGAAGTGTTTCACCTGAATTTAGTTGTGGAGACTAAAATATCTTAATTGTCTAGAAAATGCCTCTTTCTGAAGCCTTTAACTCTTTCATCAGCTATCAGACAGTCTTTGAGATGTTATCTCATGATGTTCTTCAAAATTTCAGGTTGATATGCCTGCTAATTACTGTGTTAGGAACCCTTTCCTGCTCCAAGTGGTGTGCTCTGTTGTTTCTAACAGTACACCCATTTTCTGGCCCTTTTCTCGGAATTACTCAAACTGGTTCTACTGCTTTCGATAAACTCTTTCACTTCATACCTTTTCACAACTCTATCTTGAAAAGCCACTTTGGAAATGTACAGTAGTTGGTTTTTTGCATCCCATTGCCCAACACCGCTCTGTTCCTTGTTCTCTTACAATTATCATATTATGTGTTGTTAGCCTTAGAAAGCCACTCTGAAACCAAATCATCTTGTTTTAGAAAAATACTAGGTTTATCTGTTGCACTACATTGTTATTTTTCTGCATTATATGTGAAAAAATGGAGAAACCAGAATAATCTTTCACTGCAAGCGATAGGTAAACAAGACTTTTTAACTGAAGTAAGCAATGTTGGTTTGTTCCTGAAGACCATATCATTTGCTAGTGTGCCCCAGTGCAGCAAACTGATTTGTGGAAATCAAGACTGGGCTCATGGTGTTATTCCATTTATTGTATTTCTTTTATTACCTCTTATTACAGATTTTGCATATACCACAGTTATAAAGTAATGCATTGAATGAATTGCATTACAGTTGATTAGCCAGACATAGCTGGGATTAGACTGGGGCACTGCAGTGCAAAAAATTTGTTCTAGTTTCATAGAACCAATGGATAAAATCACAAGGAGTTCCTGAGCTATCTGCTACAACACGAGTTCAACCAGCTCCAGTCTTAAAACTCTGACCTCTCACTCAGGTACTGAGCCTGGTTCAGAATGAGATTTTTCCTCCTCCTTGCCCCCTGTGGCTGGGGCTTCGACCATGCAATCCTGCCCCCACTTCCATGGCGTGACTTGCGTGCCCAGTGCTGTGTGCTGTTACTGGGCAGGACGCTCCTGGCTAGACTTTGCTTCATAGTTCCTTTGTTATTTTTAGTTTTCCTTATCCATTTATGGTTCTCTGTTATTGTAGTACTCATCTGCTTCTCTTACGTGAATCATTGTTCTATCCGTGTCTTATCAGCAATATCCCAGAAGGAAGAGTTACATTTACTTGGCCAAGTTTCCCTGTTTTGGAGAGAGCCCTCTTGTATTTGGGATTCCATTATCTGTATATATCTTCCAACTCCCCTACCAATTCAGTTATGTGAAGGGCACTGAATCCTGTAGCATGCTGTTGCACTATAATTTCTGCGTGAAATCTGGCAAAAAGCTTGGATTCAAATCTAAAGGTTATTTTTTAAGATGACTTTTCATTTTTATCAGAATAAAAAAAATCAGCTTAGGAATTAGAAACAAAAGTGGTCTCCATAATTGTATGAATGTGTGCGTCTATATGCTCTAATACATCTGGATAACACCCCGTGAGGATGGAAGTGCTTTTATTCCTGTCTTACTGATGGAGAGCAGAGGCACATAGACAATAAGTGCCTTGTCCAAGTTCACACAGAAAAATCTGTAGCAATGGCAAAGCAGGAGCTTCACCTCAGATGCCTCTGTAGTACTGCCATAATCATTGGAGGTTACTTCATTATGCATATGGATCCAGAAAGTTATTGGACAGAACTTGCATTTAAATAAAAATACAATCCATTTGGGGTTGGTCCCAGTGTAAATGATTTGTAACCAGCAGATAAGATTCTGTGCAGTTCCAGTGAAGGACTTAAGACCTGGCATGCGCACACTTGGGAGAATTTCATTTTTGCTGGGGAAACAGACTTCAGTCGCTCTAACTGTCCTACCAGTACCTTTCCCACATACTGAACTGTCAGGTAAGGAAGGTCCTTTGTTCCCACATCTGATTATGCTAGGTCTTCAAACTTCTCTCTTTCTCCCCAGAGCTGAGCCAAGTGTTGCCTTTTTCAAATCTGATCAGTAAACAACAGTTTCACAAAAATTGCATAGTTGATTGAGTGCTTTTCTTACCTAACCTGTTGGAAGAAATGATCTAAAAATAATGGAATTTGCCTTTCTCATAGACAGAGTAGATCATATTTAAAACCCTTCAAATTGTACAATAGGTGTTGAAGAGTATCTTAAGTTTTACTGAATCTTTAGGTTGTGAAATAATCAACTATAAGAACATTTTGATTCCAATAAGTTAGCCCCTATGATAGCATTATGTATAGGATGCTGTTACTTATTATTTGAGGCTGTGTTGCTTGAAGTCCCTATTCCCTATTCTCTGGATGCCTTCATTATAATACTAAAAAACACACCCACAGGTCAAGACAACCCTTGCCCAGGTGAAGACCCTTCCCCTGTGCAAGCATAGTAACAAGCAAATGACACAACCGATATTATAATTATATGTAAATCACTAACCAATCATTGTAACTGGGAGTGTATTACCTTGTAATTCTTGTGTATAAATGTAACGGTGATCTCGACATAGGTGTGCTTGATTTGTGGAAATTCCACCTTGCACCCGGCACCGCAATAAAGAATGCCTGCTTTCTAAAACTCCAAATTGAGTCTTAGAGAGTTCATCATCTGCCGACTTACGGTAACATAGGTATTTTAATCCTTCAACTATTTCTGCAGAAAGTAGATAATGTACCACATACAAATGGAGTATGAACAGGTACAAATTCCCAAAGTAGAATTCAGCCTACTTCTATACTAGTTATTTCTCTGTGTTCACAGAATAAAGATAGCCCTTTTAAGACTGCTTTGAGGCAAGGAACAATGCTTCCTACTGTGAAAGATTCTAAACAAAATCCTGATTGCACTGAAATTAATGGTATCTTTGTCACTGATTTTACTGGAACCAGGATTTCAGGATTTCACTGGATGGGGAGTAGATAAACAGAGTAGCATCTTTTTAAATGAATCTTGCAGTACATGAGTACATGGTGCCATGATTGTCTGCCAGTAATAAGTATTAATAAGAAGGTGACATAAGACAGAAATCTGTAATGAATTTCCTCTTTTGAAATTATGCTTCTCATATTTCAGAAATTTCAGAAATTCTTTTATTGCCCATAAACACAAATTCTGATGGACTGCCCCAAATTAAAACTGTCTGGAAAGAAATGGTAACCAGATACACTAAATAACTCTTTCTCCTGTTATTTACTGAGAAATTGTAAATATAAGTCAGAGCAGAATTTATTTAATGTCTGTAATATATTTATTTTGTCCATTAAGAAAATGATTTAATTATTTGAGGAGAAACAAATGACAAGTGTAGATGAACTCTTAAGCAGTGATTCTATTGCTTTTAAAGAAGTGTCAGTTATAAAGAATCAAAAGAACCCCTGAAAAAATATAGATGCATAATTGTCTCTGACTATTAAACTTAGAGTATTCTGTAAAGTATTAGCAGGTCTTTGATAGGTATGTATTTAATTGTTAGTTGAAGTGGGAATGATAGTCTAGCCATCATGTCAGTGGTTTCAAAATAAAGCATAAACCAGAATCTGTCCTATAAATGTCATAGTGAAAAACCTAACAGTGCTGTTTCCACTTGTAGATGAGTGTAAATGTGTTCCTTTTGCACACCCTGCTGACCCCTATCTGAAAGATTATGCAGTTGAAGCAACTACTTTCTTGTCTGCTGAAATGCTAGGTAGGATTTTAATTTTTAGAACTGATGATTTAGTAAGGAAGACCAGAAATCAAAGGACGCCTGTTGGCAGTGATGTACCGAAAGCACCATGCAGGCATCAACTCATCATAGTTGAAAAAATAAATGTCGATTGTTTATTGTGGATTAGTGTAAGCCAAGCACTCTATTTCCTTGTGAAAAGCTGTGCAAAAGTTAGTAAAAACCTTATTATTCCCCTATTTTCCATTTGCAATTCTTCAGCCAATTGCAATTGTTCAGTGGGCACGCTATCTGCATACATTTTAGCCATTTGACAAACTTTTGTCTTGATATATGTAGTCTTTCTAGTCTATGTCTATCTTGTCTGGTTGGCCACTTCAGTAATGTAATCCTTCTGCTCCCTAATTCTGCAAATGACACTTACACAGGATGGAACTTGAGCAAATTTGTGTGCAAGAGGGAATAGTAAATACTCTCATTTGTAAATTCACATAAACTTACTTTGCTTGGTGCTTAGAAAATACACAAAATATATATGCAGCAACCTGAATGTACAGTTTTTTTCTGTGATGATTAATGAGTCTGAGTTAATTATTTGGACTTTTATTTGAAACTTTATTTCTGATATTTGTCAGTGACTACTTGAGAAAAGAGCAGTGAAATTTTGTTACTCTTTGACAACTATAAAACACTTTGGAAATAAGTGTTCATTTTTTGTGTACTGGCAGGAGAAATTACTTAACTCACCAAATGACCATCCCATTTCCTTGCTCAGTAAATTTAGCAATATGCTTTTGCATATCTTTGACTAGCCATTATCCAGTGATCTCACCTATTTGGAAACTGCTAGTGTGACTCCTGAAATTCTGAAATATGAGTAGCAGAGTGATGCTCAGTAAACTGCAGCGCAACAGCTGCTAGCAACCAAGAGCTGCAAGGCTGTAATGATGTTATCAAGTTGTGATGGAGTGTTCATGGACATCTGTCTGCCTGATACATTGAGGGATGCAAATCACAGCCATCGTGATCTGAAATGGGACAGGAACCCCAGCAATCGGATTCTGCAGTAGTTTTCTGAGCCTGAATTAAGCCAGAAATAGTTTTCTGACTCAATCTACTAGAAGGCACATGGGACTGACTATAAGACGTGGTTTTATGATCCCTTCAAAGAGAACAGTCCAGAGTGAGTTCAGTAGTTTTTCCTGACTAGGACTGCAAAACAGAGCACTGAGTTCTCTTATTTAAGAGCATATGCCCTGAGTAATGACCATTGCATTTATTTTTGGAGCTCAGGAGAGAAAAGTGAGCTGGTGGTAGTATGGAGAAAAAGCTGTATCCTAGCTCTGCTGAGGTCTGGGAAAATATCCCTACTGGTTCTGATGGGTTCTAGTTTAGATCCTCATGCACATGTACTTCAGCTGTTATTAAAATAAATTTAAGCTTACTGTTATACAATGTTAACACAGCTGGTGATTTCAAATCCTCAGTACCTGCTTGCGGGAACATGAATACAAGATGAGGAAAAGCTTCAGTGCTTCTGGCATGAACCATTGAGTTTAGCTGTATGGGGGAAATACATTTCCTCTGATTATTAAGGTTTTATATGTAGCAAAACTACCAGTTCAGCTGAGCAGGAGACTCGATAAGGAAGCTGGCAGAGAGAGTATTCAAACTGTAGAGCTCAGCTCTACAAGTAGTCAAAACGATGTTTTGGACCAGGCAATGGGAGGAGAAGTGAGACTAATTTGTCAGTTCCTGTATGGCTCTATTAGCAGGCGGTTACTGAAGCTGTGAAGACAATCAAGGCCTCCACAGCCATGATAGTCAGACTTTTGACTTCTTGACATTGAGGATTTTGGTCTTGCTGAACAAGAGTCAGGGTTTGTTTCTGCTGAAGTTAGAGAAATTTCAGAAGGCAAGGAGAGTGTTGCTGGGTTATTGAGGTTCAGTCTTCTGCTCTCATAAGGCAGCATGTCATACAAAGTCTTTCATAAATTGATTGTGTTTCATCTTCAAAGTAATTAGGTTTTTGCCTCCACTATTCCAGTTGGAAGGCTATTGGAAATCTTGATTGCTCTAATGATCAGAAACCTTCTTCTAATTTCCAACCTAAATTTATTCACAGCCGGTTAATATCCATTTGTTCCTGTGCCAGTTTTGTCCTTAGCTAATTTAGGTTTTTCCATATCTGGTGTTTATCTCCCCGATGCATTTACATGCTGTGATTATGCTCCTGCTGAGCTGTCATTTTGCTCAATGAAGTAAGCCAAAATCTTTTGGTCTCTTCTCATAAGATAGACTTTCCCTTCTCCTTGATCATCCTTCTTTGGACCTGTTTCCATGCCTCTTTTCTTGACCAAATCTGTACAAGATTCTCAAATGAAAATTTGCTAGTGGCATTGTAAACTGGCATTGATATTTTCCTGACTATTCTGGAAAAACCTCTTCTAAAATTAGAACTGCATCTGTCTTTTTTATGGATATATCATATTAATGGCATATAGTCATCTTGTATGTGCAAGTCTTTCTTAATAATTTCTAAATTATATTTTACAGTCATTTCTTGTTATTGATGTTCAACAGCATATTGTGCTGTTAAATGTAATCGTATTTGTATTGTTGAAGTTCACACAGTTCCCTCTGTATAGTGACCTGAAACTCATCGGTACTGATGATGTTTCCCAATATTGATGATGTTTCCCAGCATTGAGTAATCAATAAATGGAGTAAACATCTTCCTGTTTCTAGCAGGTTTTTGGATGAAACATCAGACATCAATTCCAACACTCATCCACAAAGACTTTCCCTATTAAACTTTCCTCAGTCTGACAGTCCTTCCTTTTAATGCTCTTATTTTTCATTTCCCCATGAATGAGTTTCTTACCCTCTTTACAGATTTTTCTACTATTCCTTACTTTCTCCAGCTTCACTAATGATTTATTTTGTGGCACCATAACAAATGCTTACCAAACACCATATAGATCAAATCAGTTACATCTCCCTTGCCTAAAAACCCAGTTATGATAACAGAAAATGCTTCAAGTTAGCCTGACGTTATCTTCTCTTGATAAATTCAAATAGCATTTTTTCCATTTTTCTGTGTATGTTTATTTGTTTAATTTTTCTTAAAGTCTGTCCCCTTACACCTTTCAGATTATGGATAGCCATGTGAGTATCTGGGCTGTTAGTTGTCTTACCATTTTTCTCACCTTATCTTAAATCTTGATGTATTTCCTATTGTCCTGTTATATGACACCATGCCCGGATTCAGAACTAGACTATTAAATATTTGCTACCAAGTCTTCAATTTCATATACCAGTTCCATCAGCAGTTTGGGATAGAGATTATATACTGTACCTCTGCATGAACTTTTGCTTCACATATTTGTAATAATTGCAGGATTCATACCCTCATAACCATTTGGGATTTGCACCATAAATTAGGCTATCCATAATATGAATGCCACTTTGAGTATGTTTTGCTCCCCGCCCCCCCCTTCTTAATCATGTAACTGAAAAACTTTCAACAGTTGTATTAATATACTTGTAAGATCTAAGTAAGCTTTACTTTAGGCAACTTGTACTTCTTCCTTCTGCCTTTGAGGAGCACTTTATCTCCATTCCTTGTGTGTTCTTGGCTTAGTCTTAACATTTTAACAATGGAAAATATGAGTTCTGAAGCTTCGTACAAAATTTTCCCCCACTGTCTTGGGATCCAGGTTCCTAATGCAACCAACACCTTTGGTTTTCTGTCTTTCCTGAACAGCACGTAATCTTTTATTGTGAGTGCTCCAGGGATAAGTGTTCTTTCACTGTTTCCATGTAGTGTCCAGCTGTTTTCTAATAATTCAGATTCCTTTGTTTTGTTGCACAGGTTCAGGCAAGCCTATGCATCCCTTCCAGTTTTATATACCTTGCCACATTGTGTACATTACCTGGATTAAGTACAGTGGTAATATTAACAATGTTTTCTACTGTTCAGAACAATAACAGCCCTTCCTTCCTTCCTAGTTTTCCATTCTTTTGCCTTATTTTTCTCTGTTGTGCATCGTTTTCCTTCTTTCTTTTATCTAAAAAACTAGAGATAATATGATTATCATCTAACCTTCTGTTGTCATTCTTATTTTGAGAAGTTTTTTATGTTGTGGGGTTTTGTTTGCTGTTGTTGGGTTTTGGTTTTTTGTTTTTTGGGTTTTTTTTTTTTCTTTCTTATCAAACTGTTTTAATCAGACAAATGTCTGCTGGTCATTCTTCCTTGTATTCCTTTTTCAAAGCCTTCTTTAAATTGTCCTGGTTCTTGGAAGGAGTGTTAGATGACAAATAGCAAAAGATGACTCGTCTACATCTGAAGCCTGTAACTGGAAAATTATCTTCCTTGTTAAACTTCAGTGAATGACAGCAGAAATAACTTGTCACTTTGAGACACATGTCGAGCTACACTTGTTATTATTTCATTAATCATTTCTATGGCATTACTATAATTATTTCTATGACAATAGTGTCCAAGGCCTTAGTGAAGACTAAGGCCATCCTCCTACTTTACACAAATAATATTAATCTGTTCTTCTGTGCAAAATACCAGATACTGACTTTTTTTCAGATCTTCCTATTAGGGGGTACTCCCTTGGATTTTAAAAAGCTGTGACAGACTACCATTGCATCAAAATGTGATGTTTTCTCTCAGTTTTACATAATACTCAAAATACTCAAAAAGCTTCTATTTATTATAGTCTTTGCTTATTCTTACATTAACATTAGCAAACTTGACCTTAGTAAATTCTGTGAACTTAAACTCTAATATTCAGTGTTACTTATTGAGAAACAGATCTCTATATTCCAGGGTAGGCTTAAACAGGCAAGTATTATCTCTCAATTGACTTTTAATGAACAATGAGTAAGAGTTCCTGAACTTTTTTCTTGATGCAGGTACCAGTTAGAAAATGTTGAATTATAAAATGCAATTTGTAACAGCTTTTTTGCCCCTATTCAGGACATGCTGTAGTCTCTACTTGACACTGTAACTTTGGAACCCAACTGGTGGCATTAGAAAGACAGGGATTAACATGAAGAAGGCTTGGAAGCCAATTATTCTTTTATTTACATCAGTATAATTTCCACTTACATTCACTCATGGAAAGACAGATACAGCTGGCTCTAATGTTGGTAAGGCAAATTTTAAAGTTTGTTTTTTCAGCTTTGAAAACTAGCCTATAAAGCCAAATGATTGATCTAAGGAAAAAAAAAAAAAAACAAAGGAAAAATTGACTGGTCCTAAAATAAATGCATGTCAAAATCATTCTGAAGTTGTCATTTCTAAATGTCAGTGGGTAAGAGTATTTAAATTTCTTTTATTTATCTCATAACAGAAAACAAAGTCTTAATGTAATCAAGAAAGATTGTTTGTCTGAATTCATTGCACAGTACTTTCCTTATCACATATGCTTTTGTTATTATACTGACAGATTGTAAATGCATAGCTGTTATTTTGTATGTTAATTGAAAAATGCTGTCCAAGGATGTTTGTATTCATGTAACTTGTAATATATGCAACATCCATATTAGGACAAGGTATTTTAAGGGATTGATATGAAATTAACAGTGGCAAGTTACCAGAAGATAGTAGACTGCTCTAAGACAAGTGAACATGAGGCAGTAGAGTGTTCCCATATTTTACAGAGAAAGTCACAAAGACTGTAGTGTGATTATTTTTCTCTAGGGATTGCCAAAATAGATAAGCATGTGAGAAAAGAGAGTTCACGGACATTGATCTACCCTACAAACATGCTGTAGGCAAAAAGTCAGGTTGCTCTTTTAAAGCCAGCGACTTTCCTTTTCTTGGTGGTCCCCTATTGTCTCCTAATTGGATTTAGTTTGTGAGCAGTGAGCTCTGCTGGCAGAAAAGTTCTCAGCCATCAGTTTGCTTCTTCCTACTCGTGGCAGTGAACTGCACTGTGGAGCAGTTTTGCCTTGTGACCAAGAGCTGCTGAGACGTGATCCAGACCCTGTTGCACATAGCGTGCAGTCATGACATGGGTGAGCTTGGCTTGCCCTACTGTAGGCAGCATAAATGAAACTGCAGTGCAAATATGGTAGGAGGCAAAACATTTCGAGAAAGCATTTGAACCCAGATAAGGAGGAAAAAATGAACAAATAGGACAGAGTGAGAGAAGAAACACTAGCAAATCTGAGTGTCTTGGTAGGCCACGAAGAAGTGGAGGAAAGAAACTTGGGGCTTACATCTATTATGCCAACCTGATAGAAGTTTAATGAAAAATGTTTGGGAGGAACTGCAGTAATACTGATACATGTGAATAATCGTGCAAACTTTGGTTTGTGTTTTCTGTTTATGGGGATATGTAATCTGATGAGACGTGTTTTTTTCCATTCAGTATAATATGTTTCAATTACTTGATATTTTAGAAATTTACTTACTTCATTTATATGCAAATAAACCATTGGAAGTGAAACTCATGTACTAATGACTCAGAATTTCAAAAGCCTGAGAAGAGAGCAATGAAGTATCATACCGTTCATAATAATTGTAACCTGGTAGAAGAATTTGCTGAGTATGGTCTTTGTGATCCTTAGGCATTTTGTTAGTAATGTTATTGGACAATGATGAAAATGCATAACTACAGAAAGTCACCTCCTAGTTTACATGTCGTGACACTTGATTTGGAAGAAAATTACTTCTCAGTTTTGCAGTATCAGCTATTTCTGAAATAGACTGCGCAAACTTACATTCTGTGATACAGACAACTAGTAGAGACTTCCTGTGCTGGGTATGTAAGAAAAAACAAGCTGGTCAGATTCATTCTAAGTAATATTCCAATGTTTTTACCATTTTATTTTCTAACTATTGCAAAAAGGTTAGCAAATTAAACTAGATAGATGGTTTTAAACAGACCTGCTTTTGACATCAAACCCCTTTTTTTAAAGTTTCTGGAGAATCAGCTTACTTAGAAACAAGATTATTATAAATTAGGAATTATTTTCTACAGATAAATGTTTATGAGACTGCATTTCCTAAAGGGAACTCTAAATTTCTGTATGTGGTTATCTTATCTTTCCCATCCTTTCATGCACCTTGTCCTACTTGGGTATTTTGTCCTAATCTAGCTTGTGGACTTTTTTCCAACTTTTTGGCCTCCTCCTTTGCATAGCAGTTTCATCTACATTCTTCCATTCTGAGACTGCTGGCCTGCCTTTTTCTCTCTCTGATATATTAACAGTGGGCCCCATTAAACTAAGTAGTTTTCAAACATGTGTAAGCCTAAGCTTTCAAATAAGTATAAGCTAAGTAATCAAAATAGACTCTCTCTCTCTCTGTTAGGTCTTCATGCAGCTGAGTGTTTTGCTATTGATCATCAATCCTTGGTTTTAGTAGTTGTGTAGGTGCATTTTAAGATATTTGAAAACATGATTTAAAAAAAAAGTAACTGCTATTCAAGCTTAGCTTACATGCTAGGTAATCAGAGTAGACAACGTAGGTGGGGCAAAATGGATGTGTGGAAAGGTAACTGGGCTTGCTGAAGCTATATGATGAAGCTAGAGGTAAAATCCAGGTTTCTAGATGTGTAGTTTAAAGAACTAGCAACTGCATCGTGCTGTCATAAATTGTGACAATAGTGGTAGATTTAAAAAAAAAACAGCATGATTTATTGAGTAAACAGTGCCTTTTTTGTGAAAGCTATATACTGGATTTAGACTAACATATTTATATAAATAAATGACAGTGCTAGGGACTGTTTTTTTTCCATGTTTTGAAGGAATTTAATTCCAGAATAGAGGGATGGATCCTTATTTAGTTAGCAAGAGTTCCTCTTAATTTGCATCCAGCAAAAATACGCTGTGTGCCAAGAGTTTCTGAGCCTTTGCAAGATTTTCTGCTAGGTCCTTGTAAAACTGCCTAACAGCTTCAAGGAACACTTCTCTATACCTGCATTACAAATACTCACAATTTGTATAGTTTCAGTATGCGTCTTAGCCAAAAGCAGTATATCACCTACTTTCTTTGAATGAACTTCTTTCAATGAAAGCGAGCTCATTATTTTTAGCTTGTTTCATTTATAAGCAATTCATAATCTGCTGTTCAAAACTTGAGAAGCTGCTAGTGAATAACTGGAAATTATCAAGATAAAATGAAAAACATGCCACCGTAAACACTGCCCTATTACTGTGAGTACTTTCAGAAAAGGCTTGTAATAATGAAAAATTATCAGTTTATCATAATAGAATTTCAGCTAGGCTAGGAATTGTGATTCATCAACATCACTAGGGATCAGTTAGCATACCAGCTATGTGCCCAGACTTTTAGAATTTTGTGGCTTAAAGTTATTAAATTTATTTTGATCTTAACAGCTGAGCAAAGATTCAATTTAGCATTGAATTAAATTTTATGTTGTGCATATTCTTTGTGGGTTGTTTTATTCATGTACAAAATGCATAGCTGAGAGATTACTGTTTTAATTCATAATTGATTAATAGCTTGGGGTTTATTTATTTTAGGTGGCAGTGTAACCAACGCTATTACAGTATTTTTAATAGGTTACCAAATAAGCAAAAATGGGACTTGCATCTGCAGCTAATCTTGAGACAGTTCTGCTTCATTTCTCCCAGTGAGTTAGCTGTGTCTTAAGTGTTAGGAAATGAGTGCAAAAATGTTTTTTATAACTTCTAAAATATTTAGCAATGCTTTTCAGGCCCAGTAAAATATGTGAAGCTCTTGAGGTTTCATCTTGCAAGAATTTTCATGTGTACATAGTTATTTTTCTGTAGACCAACTACAATCATACAGGTATGTGATGACTGAGATCTTACTGAAATGTGAATGATTAATACGGATCATTTCATGTAAGTATGAAATGCCAATGGTAGAATGTTAAATATCTTTAATAATACAGAACACAACACAACAATTAAGGGCATGAAGCTGATTGCCTATGCAATTAGAAGTTTAGGAGACTAACTATCTCATCTTGAACTTGGCCAAGGCATCATCATTGTGACTAACAAGTCTGTTCTTGCGAAAAAATGCCAGAGGAGGTCTGATAGCCACCTGTGGTCAAGATTTCTGCTTCGTCTAAATTAAGCCATCTCGAAACATAACACTGCCATACATAAAATCCCATGCCAACATTCGGCAAAGCTCTTCTTCTGTTCAAGCATTTGTGCTGGAGAAAGCTGACTATATACAGCATCAAGGCAAACAGTTTTGAAAGCATTTATTTTGAATTTTCTAGGAAGCCAAATGCTGCTGAAAATCCCATTCTATGATTGTGATTTACCCTCCATTCATTTATAGAACTCTCATAAAAGTCAATGGGAGGGACTGGTACCAGGTATATAATATACTGTAAAAACTTTAAAACATCTTATTGTTGGTTGTTAAAATGATAGATATTTTAGAACAGTGACTGTGGGATGAACTCAGCTTATGTTCTGCTTCCATCTGGCCTGCTACTGTTTCCTCGAAGAAGATGGAAAACAGCACACATTGGGTTGCACACATTGTCCTAAGAGACAAATACTCTCTTTCACCTGTACAGTTTAGCATTTAGACTCAGTTCTTTTGCCCTATCTGTGTAATCCCAGGGTGTGCTCCAGTAACGATCAGGTTTTATCCTGTTGGAGCCTAAGTTTACTGAATTAAACAGGACTTCTTACATAATTGAAGTTGTATGTTTGTAGGCAAATATTCTGCGCATCTCATCTGAAGTTCTCTTTCTCATGCAAAAGCCCCACCTTAAAGGCTTAGGCTTCAGGAGGTAGCTACGTGCCTTAGAACCTATATCAGTCCCTGTTATGTTTTAGACAGTTACTGTGTAAACCAAACAGGTTGGTAAATATGGCTAAATCAAATGCTCATGCTTATTATGATAGTGAAATAGCTTTGAAAGAGCTCCCGTGGCACTGTACTTCTCTGCATCCTGTTTCTGTTTGTGGTGCTGGCTCTGCGGAAGGCCACTTCACCTTTCTCCTAGTATTTTATGTGAAAGCATGCAGTGCACAAGTAACACAAAAGCTAGCCCTATATAAAGGTACATGGAAATGTAAAGACAGTGGTTGAACTGTCTTACTTCTTTTTTAGATTACTTCTTTTTAGATTTTTTTTTTTTCCAACTGTCTTTGGAATTTTAGCCTAGGACCTCTCTAATATTTCTGTGTTGTGAGGATTCATTTATAAAACAGTAAGAGGAAAATCTAAACCTAGGTCTTTGGAATAAACTAAGTGATTTTCTGGGATTCAGAAAAAATAAAAACCAATCTGTAGTATAAACTAAAAATTAAAAAGAGATACACATACTATGGCCTGATGTAGTAAAGTACTTTAGGTGCTTGCTGGACTTCAGCAGTGCTTAAATACAAGGTATATTTCATCTACACTTGCAGAATTTACTGAGCTTAGTCAGAAATTCCCCACTGAAGCTGATAATACTTGATGCCTATTCAAGATAGGTAAATTCTCAATCTCTGTAATTATGCTTGTTACATTGTTACAGTTGTTAATGTTCTCACCTTTCAGAAGTCTTCCAAGAATTAGCTGAGTTACAGCAGGTTATTAGTAAAACATTGGCTCTCTAAACATCTTTTAAAGTAATTGGACTAAGGAATTATTTCTGCAGATTTTACTTTTACATCTGAGAACAAAACACTAGGAAAAAGGGAAACGACAACTGGCATTCTAAATCAGATCCTACATTTGGTCACAGTAACTTCAGAAGAGCTTTTGCCTTAAAGAGTGTAGGATCAGACGTTATATATTGGCACATCATTTTGCATTTGCATGTATAAAGTTAGATGCTTAAGTACCCAGGTAGGGTCCAGCTAAACACTCCAATTTCACGTAAAGAAGTGGAAGTTCTGTGAGTGCTCAGTGTCTTTAAAAACAAGATCACTTTTGTTTAGGAGTCCAGGTACTGACTTAGGTGCCTGACTTAATCCACCCAAGTTTGGATGGTTTTATGGTTCACCTTATTTTAGACTGGCAGGTAATTGCAAATAGTTTTCCTTAAGTTAGTAGAAGTCTTACCAGAAGTCTTGGAGATATTAAGAAAGGACCTGTAATGCTTAGGATGTGTCTACATTTTTGCTAGCATGTGGTTTGATACTGTACTTGTATAGTAACTTTGATAGCTTGTGTTCCAACATGGTTTAATAAACATTAGGGTAGATAATTTCATTGCAAAGAAATTAGCTCTTTATTGTCTTTGTCTGACTCATTAAAGGCTCTAATCAAGGATATAGTAAAGATGAAAATCTCTCCTAATGCTTTAGCCTTTTTTACGTGTTATCTGAAGAACATTAATGCTTCCTGTTAGGACAGAAATATATTAAAAAGTTTGGTTGATGAACTCAGGTGGGTTTTTATTTTTAACAATGACAAGTGTACTCAATATGAGTAGTATTTTTATTTCAGCAGACTTTTTCAGAGAATTTGGTTAGAATTTGGTTACATTTGGGCTAGAAAAATAAAAATATTTTGAAAGAAGAAAAATTCAAAGGACATCAGTCACAACATATTTGTATGTTTTGACCCGAATTTTCTATTGCAGATTTGATTTCAACCTTTTAATTACTCAGAAAATTTACAATGCTGCCAGACACCTCAATATTCCATTATGTTTCCTTTTAAAAAGTGTTGTATGTTTGTTGAAACCTTGCAATATATTACTCATAGCAAAGAACTTCTGCTTTCTTAAGGGTATAAATACCTATTTGCCAATGTCCAATTCAGTACCATTAGTTACAGGATTGTTTTTGTGTTACCATAAAACAATGCATACTTCAACCTTATTATCAGCAATAGATAATAATAGATATACTCTTTCCATTGATTCCATTTCTTGTTAAAACCCGTTTGCTCTCCTATCACGAGCAATATTATAACACATTATGTATCATTGTTGAGATCAGATAACACAAACATGAAAGAGTAACTGCTATCATTCAGTTCTGGAAAGCAGAGTGTGCTGAATCAGAGTCCTCACTTAACTCACATATATTGTACACAACCTGTGTTTGACATTGACTTAAGTTTAATGTCCCTGATGATCATTCAGCAGATTTTTAAATGCTGTGCAGAATCACACCAAACAGAAGTGGTCAGCTTGCACTCACCAAGACTGCAGTTTCTCTGTAAACAGCCTTAGTACTAACAATACTACATGCAAGGCTGGTGCCACTGTACGTGATAAAAGCAGCTGATCATTCCTGGCAATGAACACAAAGCCAGATTGGGTCCAAAAGCAAAGAAATTAATTTGGGAGATCAGCGGAAACCTTTACTCCACTTTGGCATCTCCTCCTCCTTCAAAATAGACTTGGCTTTCCAAGGAAGAGCCATGTGAAGGAGAGCGGGAGTCAAGGTTAAAGTCATCACGTCCAAGGCATTAGTATGTTTTTGTCGGGGAGAGGCATTTTCTGCTACGGCGATGTGGATCAATAGCATCGTGAGACAAGATTTCTGCCTAAAATTTTGAAGTCACTTAGATGTGTGTTTGAATTCATTCTACAAAGTCATTCCGGGGCTTAGCAAAATCAATCCTCATCCCGTGTTGGGAGGGAAGAACAGAAATCTATCACCTTTAAACACAACACACTGTGCAAATCCACAGCTTTAGGGTGGCATGAAGTCTTTGCAGATTTTGCAAAGCAAGTGCTCTGTCTTTTCCCTTATTGTTTGCCCTTCACTTGACATACAGGAAGAGATGCATCAAGAGGATGGCAGGAGACATGTGTCACTTAGAGCATGCCATAACAATGTTTGCCCTGGAATGCTCCCTTGAATCTGTTTGAACAAGCAGGCATAATAAATGAATAAATACACACAAAACTTCATCTAGTTATAAAGTTGCTAGAACCCCTTTTCCATCCTCCCCCTCGAGCAGAGCTAGCCCAGGGCAAGCTATTCCCTTCAGCCCTGAGTTAAAGCAGAGCTAGCCCCGGGCAAGCTATTCCCTTCAGCCCTGAGTTAGAGTGCCACGATCATATTGCACCAGTTCACTTGTTGCACGGTGCCAAGGTGGCATCTCCCCTCCGTTCAACCCACAGAAACTTCACAGAATCACGTTTCAGCGGAGCCCGTTCAAAGGGCTTCTCCTCTCCAGCCTGCTTGCAGCCTCTTACCTGCATGTGTCCCTGGTACATTCTGCTTTGTTTGGTTCAGGTGCCCCTCAGGCCGACAGGTTGGGCGTACGCTGGAGTGAGGGCACTTCTCCTGTGCACTCGACTAAAAGAAAGAGGGGGGGGAAAAAAAAAAGCCTACCCTGAAAGAGCTATTTTTTGCTAAAGATTCAGTTTGTCCTGGAAGCTTCTTTACTGCTTTCAGTAACCCAGTGATCTGGGCTGCTTTCTTCCCTCCTCTCTTTTCCTTTCTGCCTCTCTCCCTCTCTCTCCCTTTTTAATGCGGTGCTGCAAACTGCAAAGGAGCTGTTCCTCGCGGGGTGCTGGGGGGAGGCGGGCCGGACC
>NW_008796193.1:6561175-6568712 GCF_000699145.1 Aptenodytes forsteri
GGGAACCCCCGCCCCCCCGGCCCCCCCGCCCCGCCAGGGCTGGCGGCTTCCACTGCAGCGATTAAAAAAAAATAGTAAGCATAACAACAAAAAAATCGGAGCGTCCCGGAGCCAGAACACGGGAAAACCTGGATCTGGCACACGGAGCCTCCCGGATGGCCTCGAGTTTTGCCTCCTCGTGTGGAATGAGAGGGGGCGCGCAGGGAAAGGGGCCCGAGTGCAGGCGCATCCCGGGGGATGGTTGCCTCCAAACCTGGGGTCGGCTGCACCCGGCTCACAGCCCTTCCCCACTGCTGCTGCAGCTGGAAGAGGGCTGCTTGCTGCTCCCTGCAGCACTGAAAAAGTTTAGCATTGCAGAACGAGAGGGATGCACAGGCTGTGGTCATAATTAAACTGAATTTTAGTAACATGCTTGGGTCAGGCCCTATCTCGTGCTCTGCATACGAAGAGCAAAGGTGGTCTGTCGTGATTCACAGAAAATATCGGGAGACTGTTGTTTTGGTTGGATAGTATCACTTGGTAATGTTTTTCAACGCTTATCAAAGATACTGTCATATAGAAAAAAATCTGGCAATAGCCCATACATGCAAAATTCTGACCTTCTAAACTGGCACAACAGGCCTGGCTAAATCTTGCAAGTGATACCTGCATCATCCTGGGTCCAGCTTTTTTCTCCTCTCCCCCACCTCAAACCTTAAACTTCTAATCTGCTAAAAAAAGCAGCTGCTTCAATTTCATTGCAAATTTCTGTCCCACCCAGTGTATCTATATTCAGTAGCACAGAAAATATCTAGCGCCTGGAATTTGCTACATTGTATAATTTCTTGGTTCTGAGCTCTCAAGTCTTACTGTTAAACTGCACAAAACTTTATGATGCTTTTGATTGACCAGAGCAATCCAACCTCAAGCGTGTTCTAGTACTAGAGCAATGCAAAATAGATTTCTTATTCCTGAAACCAGTACATTTGTATCATCACAGCTCTTATTTCAGCTGACTAAATATGCCTTTTTGAAGTGTTCCTATTCAGCTAAAAAAATGGGGTTTTGCAGAACACGAGTTCGTAAAGTTGTCAGTGGTGGCACAAGCAAAATCTAGCTAATTATTTTTTTCACTTCAGCTTGAGAGTTTTAGATAGATAGCAAAAGTGACAGTTCTCTTACATCCAATGAATATGTATTTAGCTTACTGAGATTTTCAGAACAGCCTAGGAGTTTAGCCATGTATTGGCGATAAAAGGAAATAAGAAATAAATATTTTTTGTCTAAATCCCTTAAGCTGCTTTGAATACCTCAATTAAGAGCTGATGAGCTTAAAATACTTCTTTGGGATTGTCTATACATGTTAGACATATCTTACTGTAAAACTTCACTCTATTATACAAAAGGTGACTACTTAGATGAAAATACCATATTTGAATTATTGTGGTTCCGCTTAAAATATAAAACATGGAGTACGTAAAACTTCTCTATTATACAAAAGGTGACTACTTAGATGAAAATACCATATTTGAATTATTGTGGTTCCGCTTAAAATATAAAACATGGAGTACATATTTTTCAGATATAAATATCTGGCTGCAATTGTGCTCAATTTAGAAGAAAGTTTAGGTCTAGATGAAAAAAAGCAAGTCCTGTTTAAACTTGGAGCCTTGGTATCTTTGCTGTTTGTTGAACAGAGATGTATTAGGCTCTTAAGCTTTTAGTAATCTTGAAGGTGCACTTTTTCACTCTGGTTACAGTAGATCCGGATTATCCTTTCCTGGGTTAGTGTGCAAGCTTTCTATAGTAGCTGAATGTTTTTAAGGCATGTGAAAATTCCTTTGTTGTTTTAAGCATGGGGCTCTTTTGTTTTTCTCAGGGGGGAAGCTGGAGTAAATTTGTCAATGCCAGTACGTAGCAATATCTGTTTTTGCTAAATCTAAGAATATGTATCATGATTTAATTTTTTCCTACAGTGTAGGAAAAAGTATGCTTATAGTAGCAGAATTGTTAGTTCAGGAATGATTATTCATGCCATGTTATTTGTGGGCGAGGGACAAACATTGGTAGAATTTGGCAAGATCCAAATGCTAGATAGATTTTATCGTATAGTGTGTGTTGGAATAGGCATTTTTCTTAATGCATCAGAAGCAGGTGCATTCATTTCGCAATTTGTTGATGCAGTGGCATACAGATGCCACAGTTTGGCAGGATCTGGCAGATCCAGTAAAGCCGGGTAGATCCTGCTTTTACCTTCTTCCTTAGCAGGGAGCTAAATCACTTGGCATCGGTCAGTAAGAAGCCTGGCAAAGCAGCAGTTGGTGCAGTGGAGAGACAGAGGGAGATGTATGCATAGATAGATGGGTGGCAGTGGTTTCTTCTTAAGGAGCTGTTATTTAAATATCTTGCAGTGCAAGCCACACTCACGCGTACACAGTGCTGTGCTTCCACAAGTGTAAACTCTGCCTTTGCTCTAACTCTTCACTAGAAGCAGCTTTGGCAAGATCGTTTCTCTCTCTCATGTTCTAATTTGGAATCAATCCATGATATTTATTGCTCAGTTATAGTACAATTTAAAAAATGTGATGGTGGGTGGGACAGAAAGCATTAACGTGCAATTCTGTGATGTAAATATAAATACAAAGGCAAGTTCTTTACAGCTTAGAAAAAGGTGAGTGCCACGACCCACGCTGTTTGTGACTCTGCTTTATTTGTGAACGTGATGGTCTGTTTTGTTACAGGGCATGTTTAATTGCACAAGGTTCACTTGCCTAAAATGCTTTGAAAATGTTTTTCTATTGTGGTGCCTTTTGGTCTGTCTGTGTGGCTGCATTTGTGTTTGAACCAGTGATGTCTGTGTGCTATGAGCTCTTTAAGCTTTCTTGTTTGTTATGGCAAAAATGGGAAAAATCATGGTAGAACACATGAAAGTCATAATGTTAAGAAAAAAAAGAATCACCATATGGCTCAACAGATTTTAATTAATATTAAATTGCCAGGGGAAATTTTGCAAGAAGTCAAATAAAAATCCTTTATTTTACAAATAAATGCTCAGAATTTGTTTTCAAATATGTTTCTGGGGCAATTAGGACTATTAGGAAGCCTAGAGATAGTAATGGGAGTGCAGGGGCATTTTCAGAAATACAGAAGTGCACAAGGTGTTTTTGGAGAATCTGGTAGCTGCCTGGTTACTGTCAAAAACCTGACATTTAACTCCCACTGAGAGGCCTGTTGATTTTCAATAGCAGTAGATATTTCATTCCTTTAGGCCTTACTGATATTTATGTCATCCTGCAAATTTAGAACATAGTTTTAAATCGCTGACTCTGAAACTGCACAAGACAACACATATAGACTCCAAGTTAATAACAGTTATCATAGTATTCTTCATTAACAAAGTGATTGGAATGGCAAAGTCTGTGGTTTCCATGCTAAGAAACCACATGGTAAGGGCAAGTCATGATTTTTACTAGGGAAGTCATGCAATGATGAACAGATCTGCACATTCCAAGTCAGAAAAGCGAATATATACTCAATGTGAAACGTAGTTAAGCGCTCTTCCTTAATAGGGATGCTTTTCTGAAGGTGGGCAATAGGTAACTTGAAGGAAAATGAGTTTCCACAGTGTAAGTTGCATGCAGCAAAGTGTTCAATGAAAGAGTTTTAAATGCAAATTGAGGGTGATGATTAGTGGCATCGGAGGCAGCCGTTGCCTGTGATGTGCTGTATTCCTGCAGCTTCAGAAGCAAGACTTGGGGGAACTCGGACCTCTGTGTGCACGGCAGGTTGTTGTCTCCATCACTCTGCTGTGCTTCTCAGATCTCTCTGAATCTTTTGGTGTTTCTCATGTATGACAACAGATTGTATTGCTAGCATCCAACGAGAGCATATGTTTGGTCATAAAGACACAGATTTGCTGCTTTGTTCAATAGTAGATTAATGTTCTGGTGCATATACCTTGTATAAAACATTGGTCTATTAGTTCATGTAACCATGGAGATAATAAGTAGTTTGTGTACATGGAAACTCTTTGGGTTCTTTTAGGCCTAACACCTGTATTTTATTAAGAAATAGATCTTTACAAACATTAATACTAATAAATATTTTCATGAATAATATTTTCTGCTAACTGAAAATAATTGGCCTAATTTGTGAAAACATGGAGCTGATTAAAAATTAACTACCGAAAATAACATAGCTTATTCTTAGGCTCAAGTGAGGTGCAAAAACTGTGACAATTAAATTCAGTTATTGATGTATTAATAGTCTTAAATCTTATTAATAACATAGAATTAAGGATTTATAATACTGTTAGTTCTGACATTCTAATTACACTTTATACTTTGTTTTCTACTTGCAGTTGTAAGGTATGAACAGTACAACCACACGTCAATGAAAGTGCTAATTATATTATGTGTATTTATATATTGCTTTTATATGCTAACATGATTTATATGTGTTTAGGGAATGCATGTAAAGGAGGTGTTTAAGGTGCTTTACATACTTTAAGGAATAATAAATTTGAGCAACGCTTAATCCTAAATTAATTCTAAAAAGCTGAAAGTTTTGCTAATGATGTATATAAAACAATTGATTAACAAGACTCAATGTAGAAACCACAAGTCACAGTAACAAATAGCAATTAGATTGTAAATAGCCTGAGTAGAATACTAA
Organism: Aptenodytes forsteri; assembly: GCF_000699145.1. Taxonomy (NCBI): domain Eukaryota; kingdom Metazoa; phylum Chordata; class Aves; order Sphenisciformes; family Spheniscidae; genus Aptenodytes; species Aptenodytes forsteri. The sequence continues at coordinate 6,565,829 of NW_008796193.1, forward strand.
CAGGATAATTCGTCGTTATGTTGGAGTCACATGAGTTTTTTTCACCTGTAACTCTGCGCCTGTCGGTAAATACCAGCCTTGAAGTTGTCAACAGAATGAAGAAAAATACCATGTTATTCCACATTATGACCAGCATAATTACAAACGCCACAGTCCTATTTCAGTTGAAGCTTCCGTTGTTGTTACCCTGATTTATGTATAGCATGCCCGTTGTTGTAACCCCAATTGTACGTATGGGGTAAGTGCCATGAGTGGGCAGAGGAGGGAGCAGTCCATCTGCGTCCCTCTTAGCACTGTCTTACATGTTGTAGAGGTGGTGGTATGTGATGGGGCAAGGTTGCTGCTACTACATAGCCTGTGCCACTTATGCCTATATCTGAAACAAGCGCTGTGGAGAAATTGTAACTTCCTTGGGAAAGGTGGGCTCTGAGTGGGCTTTTCACATACGCTTGCACTGAGTTCAGCAGCAGCTAGCGCTGCAAAATGTGGCCTATTTGAGGGAGGATACAAGTCATGGTTATCCATTAACATATCACCCACATAAAAGCATAAGAACAGGAAATGGCCTTCTAGTAGATCTGTCCTGCCTTTGTCCTGTGTGGTTGTATTTGTTAGCACCATAGTTACTGTTGTTTGTCCAGCCATATGTTCAGTTTCCTAGCAGAGGAGATTTGCTTTGTTTGCAGAGAGGCTGTTTTCGACGTGTAGTAACACTGTTCTCCTCACAGAAGTGCCTTATACAAAAAGGATCTTCTGCCTATTTAGACAAAGAAAGGAGGAGAAAGTATGGCTCTCCACTCTGCCCAGGCACCTGACTGCAGATTCCAAGAAAACTACAATTCACTGGCCAAATGGCCAATCCTCTTAAGTTTTCCTGAATTTGGAGCCTGGCATGCTTCTGCTGAAGTAAACACAAACTTTTCGCGGACTCCATTGAAACAGTAAGTGTTGCAGAATTGTAAACCAACCATTCCTCGTTTATGAACTAGAAAAAAGTTTTGTGGAAGATGTAGAATCTCTAAGTGTACGCCTGTACTGCAGTTACTATGATTGTAGTGTAGCATAAATGTATTAGGGTTGATTCTGCAACCTCTTATTGAAAGCCTCAAAATGTGGAAAGTCCACAACTCCCAGGATAATTAGCTCCAGTGCTTAACTATCCTACTATTTGAAAGTTTTAACTATTGACCTTACTTAAATATGCATTGCTGAACTTTATGACTTTTTTCTTTTTGCTTTAGCCAAAATTGATGTGAAGAAGGATGTATTCCCTTTCCCTTTGTAGCTGCTTTGTACACATTTTAAGAAAATTATTTAATCTCTCTCAATTTTCTCTTTTCTAGACTAAGCAATCCCAGTTCCTTAAACCTTGTCACATAGGTTGGGTTTTCTAGATCTTCATCATCTTTCTTATTACTTTCCTTAGACTGGTTTACTTCAGTAATGTCCAAAACTGGACAAGTACTCTAGCGTACTCTTGTTCAGTGGACCAGAAAAATTTCTTCATGTGTACTACATGCAGTATTTCTGTTTATATATCCCCCCATATGGTGTTGCAGCACCATGATGCTGTTGAGTCATGTTCAGCTTGTGATCTGCTGTTACCTTTGGTGATATTCCTGAATCATTTACCCATTGTGGTTTTTTGTGGTTGATTAGTCCTACCTAACTGTAGAATTTTGCCACTGTGCTTAATGACTTGTATCCTACTTATTCAACACCATTTCTCCAATTTATCTAGATGTTCCTAAATTCTGATCACATCTTGTCTTGTTCTCACAAGCTTTTCCAGCTTCATGTTGCCTGCAAATTTAACAAATATGTTTTATATTCCTTTAGCCAAATCATTAATCAAAATATTGAATTATATGCTGATCTATGGAATGCCAGTTGGGAAACCTCTCTAGTTTGATAGTGAATCATCAATAACTGTTTTCTGAGTAGAGTTAAGCAGCTATCTAACAGTGATTTTTCTAGACCATGTTTCCCCCGGCTGTTCGTGACAATATCATAAAGTTCTTATTAAAAATATCTAGTCTTTTTTTACTTGTCTGTAATGCCTGTTACCCTATTGTACAGAGAAAGCAGTCTGTATTGCTGGTTACTCATCCCCTTATTGTCTTCTAGATACTTAAATTGTTTGATTAATTGTTATAGTATTTCTGCTGTAATTAGAAGTAAGCTTTCTTGCCTTTCTTTCCCCTATTTTTAATGCTAAGCACTATGTTCGTACCTGTTTACAAGTTCTATTTAATGCTTCTAAGATTGCTTCAATCTATGCTCAAAGTGTCTGAGGGTGAATTTGATCAGGTGTAGTTATTCGGAAAACAACTAACTTGCCTAAATACTTTCAGCCCTGTGTTTTCCCGTCACTGGGGTTAGGTCTGTTAGACTTCTGATCACAGCTGACCATCTTAGGTAATTTAAAACTAGTTTTTTTCAGATATCAGTAATATTTTAACAGCATATGGCTCACTGGGCGTTCCAAAACATGGTTTAGAAGCTGCATAAATACACAGGCATTTACCTACTCCAAGCTTCTGATGTCTGTGGCCAAGTGGGTGCCAGTATCCAAGCAGGCTTTGGTTTAAAGCTAGCATAGGTATGTCTGCACTACATTGCCATTACATCAGTGAGTGCAATGCAAACACATCAATTTATCTTGAAGTTAGGAAAAATTACTTATATAGAATACTCGCTATAGAGTTAATGAAAATTAAGGCCAATTGTATCCTGGGCTGCATCAAAAGCAGCGTGGCCAGCAGGTCGAGGGAGGTGATTCTGCCCCTCTACTCTGCTCTGGTGAGACCCCACCTGGAGTACTGCGTCCAGCTCTGGAGCCCTCAGCATAGGAAAGACACGGACCTGTTGGAGAGGGTCCAGA
>NW_008796193.1:6568923-6570926 GCF_000699145.1 Aptenodytes forsteri
CCAGAGTGGTGGTGGATGCCCCATCCCTGAAAACATTCCAGGTCAGGCTGGACGGGGCTCTGAGCAACTTGCTCTAGTTGAAGATGTCCCTGCCCCCGGCAGGGGCGTTGGACTAGATGACCTTTAGAGCTCCCTTCCAACCCAAACTATTCTATGATTCTATAAAATCTGGTTTAAATGGTTTAATATTGCTAAAAATGTTTACATAGTAAACTGTGTAAACATTAGTACAAACAGTACTTAAAACACGCTAGACCTCAAATGAAAGGATGATTTGCAAGGATTTTCTTCTGATCATTTTTTCTTAAGTACAAAAATGCTTTACAGATCTCAAAGTGAAAATTTTTGCTCTTTAATCAGTTTTTATCCACTTGTGATTGCTGATAACATAGATGACACATACTCCTGTTACCATATTAACTGCTTCACTATACTTGACAAACCTTGTGAATTTACTGGATTCAGTGAAGTATCCATTTAAAGTGATTCCACACAGTTACATAAGGGATTTTCTGGCAGTGAAAGGTTTAATGTTGCTGTATAAAATCTGGGTAGCCAGCATGAAAAAGATACAAGAATACTTTGTACCTCAGATCCTATTCAATACAAAAGAAAGAAAGAAAGATTTTTGTTGAAGTATGAATATTCTTAATCACTGGAGAGGTACTGCAATACAAAGGAGTTAAAAAACTCAAATACCTAGCTCTTATGAATTGTTTTTAAACTACTGATCTCAAAGCATTTTGGGAGTAAGTGCTGTTGTCTGCATTTTGTACAGGTAGAGATAGGGATTGGGAAATTATTTTCATTTCATCACTAACTATGGAGGTTGTTAAATAGCTACTGTTCAAGTTAAGACTTTTTACGATCAACAGTTCCAATAATGTTCATCGGGGAGTATTCAAGGAACTGCTTAAGAATGTCTGTGGACTGTTAATGTTGTTTTTTATTAATTGATACAGCACTGGGAAGGGAAATACTGTGCCAGAATTTTAAATGGGATGGCTTAGTAATTACAGGCCTTTCAGCCTGGTGCCAATCCCTGGCAAAATAATGGAAGACTGATATGGGACATTATTAGTAAAGTAATAATCAGGAATAATGTAATTTATGCCAGTTCTCATTGGTTTATGGAAAACATATCTTGTCAGACTAACTCCGTAGCTTTCTTATATATGAGGTTTGGTCAATGAATGTTGTAGTGCTGATGTAATGCACTTTCTTAGGGCATTTGTCATGGTACCACACAACCTTTGATTAAGATGTGAGAATAATGCAAATTCAACTGGGTAACACATTAAAAGGACCTAAAACTGCTTATCTGGTAGTCTTAATATCCAAAGTGGGAATCATTATCTAATAGCATCCCTTAGGAATTGTTGGGTCATGCTCTGTTTCCCATTTCTTTTAATGACCAAGAAAATATTAAAAAATTAATAATGGTAAATTTATGTAGATGGAATAAAGTTTGGGACTTTGGAAATAAAGTTAGTTTATGAAGTGATCCCTAAATCATATATGTTCAGTAAAACTGAAGGTAATACCGTATGCATATACATATATATTTGTTTTATATATGTATTTTTTCATATATACGAACAAATGATTTAGCTTACATTTGCAGGATGAATGACTCCATCCTGAGAAATAATGACTGAAAAGGTTTTGGGAGATCATGATAGATTAGATAATTAGTTGAATGTAGGATTTCAATTGGTTGAATGTAGGATTTCACTGTCACACAGTGGCCAATGGCCTAAAGAAAAACTTCAAACAGGAGTCATGAAGTTATGCTACTTCTGTGTCAGTAGTTGTCCTGGTTTCGGCTGGGGTAGTTAATTTTCTTCCTAGTAGCTGGTACAGTGCTGTGTTTGGGATTTAGTATGAGAATAATGTTGATAACACACTGATATTTTAGTTGTTGCTAAGTAGTGCTTACACTAGTCAAGGACTTTTCAGCCTCCCATGCTCTACCGACTGAGAAGGCTGGAGGTGCACAAGGA
>NW_008796193.1:6577814-6591136 GCF_000699145.1 Aptenodytes forsteri
CGGGGGGGCCGCTCCTCGGGGACTGGCTGGGCATCGGTCGGTGGGTGGTGAGGAATTGCATTGTGCATCACTTGCTTTCTATATTATTATTATTATTGTTGTTATTACTTTATTTCAATTATTAAACTGTTTTTATCTCAACCCATGAGTTTTCTCATTTTTACTCTTCCGATTCTCTCCCCCATCCCACCAGGGGGGCGAGGAGTGAGTGAGCGGCTGTGTGGTGCTCAGTTGCTGGCTGAGGTTAAACCACGACAGTAGTGATGCAATAACTTCCTAAATATCTGAGTATGTGTGAAGATTCAAATTCATGTTTCAAAAAGGAATAAAGAGTTGGTGAAGGCTTAGAGAATGACTAATGGATTGGACATTCTGTGCAGCAAGATATTCAAGGGCTTGAACCTATTTAGTTTAAGCAAAGATAATTTGTCCCAGCCTCTATCTATGTAAGGCACACAATATGATACTGGAAAACTTTTCAACATAGCAGTTATAAAAAAATAAAATGGTGGCAAGCTGGATGTTAGGCTACAGTAGACTATAGGAGCACATTTTTATATTGAAGGTAGTAAACCGTTGAAATTGTTTTTCAAGGATCATTATGGATTCTCTGTCTGGAGTTTTTAAAATCAAGATTCCTTGTTTTTTTTCTGAAAATATATTCTGCTTCGAGTAGGAACTAATTTAGAGTGGACCTATAGTTTTGTTATAGGAACAAACAGTTGATCATTGTAATTACTGGTCTTGTAATCTCTAAACTGATTTACTCAAGACTACCTAGTAGGACACTGGCAGAAGTTAGGATAGTATCTGCTAGATACTAGTTAGGATAGTACTGATTCGCAAGCTACAGGTGTTACCCTTTATACCATATGACTTCCTACTAAATAAGAGAAAGGCTGGGATTTCTTAAATATATTTCTTTAAACAGGCGTGTGTGTGTGTGTGAATCCTGCTTTCATGCTTGGTGTGGGAGATTAAAGGAAGCTTTTTTTCCCATCTGTACACCTGGCCCAGAAACAGTTATAAAGCTGTACTTTTTGTTGTGTGAGTGCAGCAGCATTGAAACCCTACATGTGGCCAACCTGAACCTCAGTCCCTTTCCTCTAGACAGTTGATGTCACTCTGGGAGGGCTCTTCCAGGAAGCCAGGGCCAATCTCCCACATACACCCATATCAGATGGAGAATGTGCTTTCCTCAGTGCCCTTGGAGCCATCAAACCTTTTTTCATTACAGCTTTTGGCCTTCCCATGCTGTGCTGGCTCCCAAAGTCATTACTTTTTTCTGCTGAGCAGGAAGTTCATGTTTCAGATGTTGATTTTTCATAAGGCGTGCTCAGTTTCAACCTGTAAGAATATTTTTTATTAATGATGATTCCTTCTTTTTCTTTTTTGTCTGAAACATCTGTGTGGGTTAAAAAGTTCCTGTCACACAGATCAGGAATTGGCTGCTGATACACAGAAAATGCATACCACTGAAAAGGGAGCACATAAAAAAAGACTGTTCTGAGTCCTGACTTTGTGGGATCCTGAACGTGTGTCTGTCCCACCAGCTCAGTAGGCCAAATCCTCATGTCCTTGCCCAGATGCTTGAATATGAGAGGTACTCTTAAATTTTTCAGTCCAACTGGGCCAGTCCCTGAGTGATTCAGTGTCACTGCTTAAGTCATTTGGTATTCTTTACGCTTGATGTAGTGTCATGTGGAGAGCCAGCACAACGATCTCTGTTTTTACATCATTTCACAGCAGGAAAAGCAACCATGCAGAGAAATATGTACATCACCTAGCTGATAAGAGAATGGATCCCCATTTGATTCCAGCTGGTGGGGGGAGGTCTGATGGAGACCTGCCAAGGGAAAAGCTGCAGGGTCACAAGTTATGTGAATATACCAGCTTCAGTTCATCTTTTCTCCCGCTCTCATAGAAATGGCTAGACACGATTAATAGCAAGGAAGTAACTTTTAAATAGTGAGACTTTTCAAATGTGAGACTCAGCATGTAAGACTAGTCTGCCACAAACAAATTCTGCTGAATCTTTCCTTTTGGCTTCTCTGTCATTCACAAATAACCTGTGTTTCAGGCTCATGATTTAATGGTTCTAAGCATATTTGTAACAGAGGTATTCATTTTGATTGCACAGAGGGGAAAAATGCATTTTATCTTTTCTTCAGTTAGTAACAAAATAGCTAAATTAAATTAAAATTAAAAAATAAAATTTTAGGATGTGTTGATGGTAACAGAGACAAAAGTGATTGACGTCCTTTGACATAGACAGAATGAAAAGTTCACTGTAGATTTTAAAGTTCTTTAAAGAATGCACATCCTGTGATCTAGAATATCAGCAGCAATCATCAGTTTAGCAGGCTGAGATACAAGAAGAATAATCAATTACGTCTTATGCCTATGTGAGAAATGTCTCTGTTTTCACACCTGTGAAACAAGTGATTAAAGTGCACAGCTGGGCTCTGAAGTCTGTCTTTTGATAAACTTTTTCTTTGAAAGCTGGCTTCTAGTTTGTTAGTGTCAGGTAAACCAAGTTTATTTTAGGGTTTCTTTCATCTCCATATGATAATTTAAGATTCTACTGGGAGGAGAAGGAAAAATATTTTTACTTTGGCTTTGGGCCAGTTTAACTAACTCTGTCCCTATTGCCAAAAGCAGAATAAAACCCCCACTGGATTCAGAAGCGGTGATTTTCAAAGCAAACATGAGTGATACAATAACACAAGTCTCACAGAAAGACATGGGATTTGTGCTTAGAGGTCTCTTTGTGCTTTTGCAAATCTCATCCCAAAAATGAGCCTGCTCATTACAAACAACTATATAGAAGTGATTCAATTGTGCAACTGAATAAAGCATGAAATTAAACCTTTAAAGGAGATTCAAAAAGTCTTAATCCTAACTGTTGTTATGTTACAAGTTTTCATTATTCACTTTTTGTTCACTTTTAAGGTGAATTCTTGATTTTCTGTAATGATGTCTTTGCATCATTTTCAAAAAGAAACACTTCCTCACTTTGTCAGGGAATGTTATCTGGTCATGTAAACACAGGACTTAGACCAGGAACTTATGTTGCCTAATCTTGTTCTAGCACTGTTTCTCTTTAAAATTGTCACTAATGCAGTCTCCCTACTTCTGTTTGTTGTACACTTTACAGTTATAAACCGGGGCAGAGGTGCGTGCATGTCATTAGCTGCATGTGTCCCAGGGCCAGTAGAGAGTGATAAAGGCTGTTACTGATGGTTCATCTTAATGGGGGATTACAGATTCAGAAAGTAGCAAGAACATATGTCATTAGAAAAAGAAAGCAATGAGTAACAGTCAGATATAAAACCACAGAGTTATAAATACAAACAAATCATTGTGTTACGCTTACTTTCATCATGATAGACAACCTTTCACTGCTACAATACATACACAGCAATAAAAGCTGCAAAATCCTGGAGCAGATCCTCAGCAGGGATAAATTCTCATAGCTCCATGACAACAGAGTTGTGATAATATATACCTGACAAAGGCCTGCTCTGTACTGAACAATTCTTTCAAGGTGGAATTTGTCTTTTTGCAGAGGGGTGTTTACCTCCTCTGTTGTAGGCTTAGTAAATAAATCCTACATGAAGGGCTTGGAAGGCAAACAGGTCTTGTGCTGCTTTGCTGCATCGGAGTCTATCACGTGCTGTGTTGTGGCAATGTTAAGATGAACGATTTGGCCTCCAAAGAATTCCTAATAGGAAAGGCTTTTCTAACTAATGTGAAAGTCAGCTGGTGTCCCTTGAGATGCTATAATTAAGATACAGCAGATGTTGAAACTTTTCTCCAGGAAGTACCAGTGATTAAGATATTGTGTGTAGTAGACATGCATTTGCTTAGATACGAGAGAGATATAGGTAGCATGTGAGGTCCCTGTTTCATGAGACAAGGAGGAAGATGCAGTGCGTGCTGGGAGATTTGGTTAGACAAGTTCATGGCAAAGTAATTAACTTGGGAAGTGTCAGGCTGATGAAGAGCAAAACTGTTGCTGACGTTTGGAAGCTGGAGGGCATGTAGATAATTTGTACTTTGGCAAAAAAACTACTTGATAGGTCCAAGGAGGAGGCAGCAGCTTAATTTTTTAATGCATTCTCCTTTACTCACTTTATTTGGATTACTGCATACTATCCTGCTTTGCTCTGTAACCAAACGCATAGATGGAGACACTTTGGAGAAAAGCTTGGGTCCTGTCTTTCTCTCTCTGCCTTGGAAGCTCTCAAAACTCTTGTTCTTCTCTGAAGTATGGAGTGATTTCCAACTGAAACTGCAGTATTGCTCATCTGCTGTTTCCGTTTGCTAGGGAAACCTTGCTTAGAGTATATCTGCTCCTCATGACACACACGGTGTCTCTTTCTGATGTGCTGTAAATCCTTCCAACAGCTGATTCTGGGATGCTGATGTTCCAGTCTGGGTGCCTCTTCATAAATCAAAGCAGGCAAATTGCTGCTCAAGCACTGTTTATGCGAGCTTTGGTTCAAAAACTGAGTGGTGTTTTCCGTTAAGGTTTCAGAAAATGCACTTAGACTATATAATATTGAAGCCTTTGCTCCAGTGATGGATAAAGAGACCTTAATATGTTCCATTAAAACTTCACAATTCTTTTCATGGTAACAGATTGTGCTATCACCCTACAAGAACTGTGAAGTGCGTTAATAGTGATCAAAATATCTACTGTACCTGCATCTCAGTTTTCTTACATTACTGGCATGTTAGCTCTGCTGTCTTGTCTAAATTCCAGTTTAAACAATTACGTTCTGCCCACCTTAATTCTAGCTCCTTCCCATGCACTCAGCGCTCCCGTCGGCTCCCTTACTTATCCTTTATTTCTGCTCTAACTTGTTGAGCAGTTATTGTGAGCTGTGAAGCTATGAAGCTCTAGTCATGATTCCTATGTATAATCTACATGTTAATTTTCACAGCACTTCCTTAGGTCAAAAGGCAACATATGAGTTACTCCTTCCCAGTATGGCTATTTAATTTCAGATGTAAATGTGAAGAACTAAGGCCAGCTAAGCCAATGTTTCTGGGAGGTGTATTGGCACCAGGCATTCAGTATTTTTTTTATATGTGTTTCAGTTGCAGTAAAAAAATAAAATGTGTTCAGACTTAAAAAAAATTTACAGTTTAAAAACATGTGTAATCCTTCCAAAGCATGAACTACAGTTCTGTAAAGGTCTCATTCTTCAGCTAATTAGTATAGCAAAAATGCTTTCAGTTTCTGTACCATTTTTCTCCTAAGCACTGCAAAACATTTTATAAGTTTTAATGAATTTAGACTTGAAATATCATGATGATATGGTTATCATCTTCATCTGACAGAGGAATGTACTGAATCTCAGAGGAAAGCTAAATGACTTGGAGAGGAAACTTTGAAGTACTGACAACTTCAACTTTCAAGTCTTCTCTCCGAAATGTAAGATCATTTGTCATTTCTGTAAAACTGTGTTCTCAAAATACAATTTGCAATTTCCAAAGGGAGTCAGAAGAGTGTTTGTATTAGCCCAGAAATACCTAAACATCTCAGGTATGGCTGAAGCCGTTTCTTTAGGCCAGGGAAGTGAGTAATCACTTCCTGCAATCAGTAATTACAAACATTCTCACTTGGCCATCCTGTAGGAACTGAGCTGTTATTAGAAATAAAAGATGATTAGCTGTTTCCTGGTTACTGTAAACACATGAGCAGAGATAGGTTGAATCTGGATTGTTACCTCCTGAGGCCTTTTTTTTTCTTTGTTTTTTGTACTTAGATTAGCATAATGGGTTTCTGAACTATAACTAAGACTCCTAAGGTAGAGGGAAATGTTTCTGGTTTTGTCATGCCCACAAATACAAAGCCTAAGGACTAGCAGAAGAAATGTGCCTTACCTCAAACCAGAGTTATATTTCTTGGTTCAGTCAGAAACATAACAGAGGATTAACAGAGCTGAATTTAGCTTCAAGTTTAAGTCAATTGCATTGATTCCTCCATCAGCTTGTATTTCCCTCACCATTTTAAATCTTAGCTGCAAAGGGAAGAATAGAATTGAGAAGAAGAGACTATATACTCTACTTTCTGTATTTGCAGAACAGGACTTTTCCTCTAACCTTGCTGTGTGGCCTTGGACTTCCTCTGTAGCCAAAACACTGTCACAAAGTTAATTTCTTCTCATAGCTGAAGTCCTCTTTCTTTTTTTGTCCATATTTCAGCTTTATTCATTGTACTAGCATGCTGCAAAAAATACACATCTGCAGGTGATTCTGCTACAAGGTGCCACAATGTACTGCTGCAGTCACAAAGCAAAGCTGACACTGACATACATATGGTCTTTGTTGGAGAATAATAAGGAAAATACAATAATGTGGTTATGTAAGTCAGTGATGTGGCCTCATGTAATACTGTGCAACTTAACAACTGATATGAACAGATCATGAAGATCATGACTGGTTGTTTTAGAAAGAAGATTAATTCTTTCTTTAGAAAGGAAGAAGGGTACAATTGCATGATATCTGGAAATAAATGGTTTCTAGAAGGAGATTGGGAACTTTCCTTCCCTCACGCTAGTAAGACTTGCATATTTTATAAACTAGAAACTCTCTCTCAGAAGGCCCAGTATGTGCCAAATTGACTTGTTCATAACTTGTATTTAGCTTTAAAGTTAACTGCTATTTTGGACCTGAAGAAAGGTTCGCATACTTGAAAGCCCCTCCGGTTTTTACAGCTATTCTAGTTGGTCTGATAAAAAAGCTAGCTCTGCTTATCATCCTAGATGATCATGGCTGTAACAGTATTTAACAAAAATCACTTGTTTGTCTGTTTTAATGTTGAGAACTTCAAGCACACTGTGTTTTCTCAGCACTTTCTCATCTCTGAGAAGTTACAAAACTCAAGCTTATTGAAAGCCTGAAATGCTTACCCAAAGGACAAGGCAGTTTAGAAACCTGGTAATGGTTTTAACTTCTGTTGTCACAGGATGAACTGTTCATCAACCAGTGTAAAAAGAATGATGAAAAATCAAAGTTCAGTTCTGCATCTTAGTGACTTTTTCAGGCATTTCATTGGGACATCAGAGAATAGCAAAAAAGGCCATTGACTGGAATTTAATGAGATGTCTCTGACTCTCAGACATGGATTGAATGAACAAGTTGCCTTTACAGATCTATAAGTTATATTTATAGACCTGTAGTTCCTTTAAACCAGATATCCAGTGTGTGCTGGTGAATTTGACCTTAAAAGAGCAAAAGAAATTAGATGTCATGCTCTGCAATGCAGCTTTGTGTCATAGTCACTTTTCAAGTTCTTTATCTATTCAGATTTCACTGAACAGCTAGGACAGATCAGCATCTAAACACACCTTATAGATGTGTACCAAATTGTGATGTAAACATCGGCTCCACTGTGCTGATATAATGGCATGGAAATCATGGAAAGGAAATGGGTTAGGGCTTTACGGTAACAAAGGACGCCTCATTGTTGTCTTGGGCTTGTTTGGCCAGCAGTGGACTGGGATGGTCTGTTAACATTTCTACTGGTTGTTCTGTGATGTAACATTCAAGAAAGTTTCAAAGCAGAAAAGTCCACATCCTTTTGTTTATAAATCGTAAACTTTTCTGGGCAGGGACCTGGAACATTTGCTGTTTTGTGAAGAATGAGGAACACATGGCACTTTGTAAATAATAAATGATAAAAATAAAGCATGAGTAACCATGCTGTAAAAAGAGAGTAGGAAATGCATTGAGAAATACCAACTGTAGGACCAGGACTACCTAACGAGCTGTAATTCATTATTCATCATTCAACTTTAGAGTTTTAATTCCTAAAGGAAGGGCTGCTACAAAATTAGTTTCAAAAAAAAGTAAGAATATGGTACAAACACTTAGGTAGGATTTGGCAAAAACTAGAAACAATTAGAAAGAAGGGAATGAGAAAAATACAAAAACTGACAAAGTATAGTTTGAAGAAAAGAACAAAGTTTGAGTTCTGTCTACTTACAGTCTATTAGTAAAATTAATGAATTTCTGTGGGATGTGAAAGTACATATGCTCTGTGATGATCTTCTACATAGTACTGAGTGTCACTGTCATAAATTTTTTTTTCTTTTTACCGTTGCCTTGATGAAATGCATTTCACTGATTCAATCCATTTAGTAAACATTTTTCCAGAGAGTAAAATCTTGCTTTGAGCTGTTGTTAACGAAAATTCCTATTAGATTTGGTTGACCAAGGGGTGGCAGAGGGAGAAGAAAGAAAGAAAGAAAAAGAACAAAGTTTGAGTTCTGTCTACTTACAGTCTATTAGTAAAATTAATGAATTTCTGTGGGATGTGAAAGTACATATGCTCTGTGATGATCTTCTACATAGTACTGAGTGTCACTGTCATAAATTTTTTTTTCTTTTTACCGTTGCCTTGATGAAATGCATTTCACTGATTCAATCCATTTAGTAAACATTTTTCCAGAGAGTAAAATCTTGCTTTGAGCTGTTGTTAACGAAAATTCCTATCTGGATTTTAGAGTTTGGTGATCCAAGGGTGGCATAGGGATGAGAAAGAGAAGTTAATATGTTTAGTTCAAATGTTTTTTACAAATCTTATTTGTAATTTTGTTTTCTATTATTTTGCAAACTAAGAAATTAATTTTATAAAATATTCTCTGACAGGTCAGTCTTATGTGAGAGCAGAATCATGAGAAATTTGTAGATGTTAAAAATGTATTCAAAATGAAGTCATACAATTCAGAAATTTTAATTAAAAATTCTTATCTCAAAAATAAAACCATTCTTGTGTTCTGAGGATTTTGTCTTTTTTCTTCACAAAGACCAGTTCGCTGGGGAACTGGCATCTTTTATTGCAACTTCAAAATGAAATTCAGAGACTCCTATCCTGTAAATATTTCATATAACCTAAGGACGGACCTGATTCTGCCCATGTATACCAAATACACTACTTACTTCTTTGTAAGTAGTCACATTAAGCACTTTGTTTTTCCCATGCTACTGTATAATACTGTAGGTAAATATTTTCAGGATCAGATTATAATACTGTCATGAGAAAAACATCATTGATTACTTAGGTAATCTCTTCACTATAGTAAATCCAGCTTGTTCTTCCAAGTTCAGCTCTTGAGTTCCAGCCTATGAGTGGTCACAGGAGGCACAGAGCTGCAGAGACACTGCTGTGATAGGCTTTCATGTGTCACTCCTGTGTCTCCACTGCTTATTTCTCTGTATTTTAGAAAGATAACACATCAGCTTTTAAAAGTATGAATGTGGCTGCCTACTCTGTCAGTAACAGCTAATCTATCTGTCTTAGTTATCTCAAGTGATCTCCACATGCATCCCTTTATCATTTTCTGCACCAGAAAGAAACTTTTAGCAGTGCACATTTTATTGTTCTGCTACATCCAGCTGGCACTTCATACATTTATCTTCAAGGGCTGGTGACACCTGTATTCCATGTATAGCAGGATGTCATCTCTGGGTGTATATCTATCTATATATATGTACATAAAAAGAGGAGAGAAAGGGTAAAGGAAAGAAGAGAAAGAGTGATCAGCACTGGAAATAATTATATTTTCCATGACAAACTTTAGCACATTATTTATAGGCAAATCTACCCTATTAAATCTTGACAGGGGGATATGTCAGCAGCATTTCCCGTGATTGGTTGGTACGCACAAAATGATCCATACTGCAGATACCCCATAGCATCTGATGATTTTGAAAGCACGTAACAGTGGAGTGATGCTCTTTTTCCTGTAGAAGTTCCCTATGCAAGTTTTAGACCAATAGCTTTAAGAATATTGCAGCAAATTCATACTTCTTTCCTCATGCAAGACCATACTAATGATAGAGAACTGCTTTGTTCCATGAAATGTACTTCCAGGTAATGGCTTTACTTATAGTGACAGGCAATTGCAATGATCCAGAAATAATTTTCAGCACTGTAAAATTTTTTGCAACAATTAGCAGGAGTCTGCAGAACTCTTCGCTGAGGGTTAGAATCAGAAAGAGCAGAGCTGACTAATGGAGCAATGTGTAAGAAGTAATAAAGAGGTTGTCTGCCTATAGAGAACTAGAAAATGGTGTTCCAAATTCCTTTAGCAGAGCAGCATTTTAGAGAGGAGCCAGGTATTTTTCCATCAGATTGTCTTCAATATTCCAGAGCAAAAGTTTTCTTCTGTTCTTGCTGCCTTTGAAATATTTGATTATGGGAGACATTTAGAGATTTCACTGTCTCCCACCTGAATTTGGGAACACTCAGCTCCTTGAATGTGCAAGACCTTCGGCAGCCGCTGCCATCTGACAGGAGGGTGCTTGAGTACAGTTTTCTTGAGTATATGATGGCTACTGTTAGAGATGAGCAGTGTCATACAGTGAAATGGGCCTGTAAAGTGATGTGATTGATTTGCAGACCAGTCCTCACCTACAACTCTTTTTCCTGGTTTATCTTACCCATATAACACAGAACCAGGGTACTGCTCTTCTCACTATCGGGAAAGCTGGCAGGAGAAACCCTAAAAGCTTAAATAGAAGGTCGCCTTGGACTGTAGAAAAGTTGCAGGGAGCTGTCTGGATGTGCTGGTGAATCGTAGAAGGCTTAATTAGCAAGAAGCACTATGACAGCCATTTCAGTCATAGACAAACTTGCTCTTTATACCTTACAGTGCCAGAGCTGATACCTAAAATAGCTATTTGCGTGTTCCAGGCAGAAAGCACATTCGAGTTTGGTGACGAGGTGAGCGGCTGTCTTGTTCATCTGTTTCTCTGATTTTGTGCTGCAAAGGGGTGAGTCCTGGTAGGCACATAGCTACAGCTCAGTGGTCCAGTCCCCCACTTGCCATGGTAGGGGTGATAATTGGCCTGCTAAGGAAATGAGTAATAATATGGGGGGAAAAAAGCAGGGTAAATCAAAATGGTAAGTGACTTTGGTACAGTGCTAGCCAAAAGACCAAAAATTAATTATGTGGGAGCTTACG
The DNA here is from genome assembly GCF_000699145.1 of Aptenodytes forsteri. Taxonomy (NCBI): domain Eukaryota; kingdom Metazoa; phylum Chordata; class Aves; order Sphenisciformes; family Spheniscidae; genus Aptenodytes; species Aptenodytes forsteri. The sequence continues at coordinate 6,588,797 of NW_008796193.1, forward strand.
AGGGTTCTCGTATTACTCTCTTTCTTACAGTGCAGGGGCACAAAAATCAGATATGAAGTACATGTTAAATTAATGAAGATAAAAGCCAGTAGTTTTAGTTGATCTAGTTTTCCACTGCATAGGACGGCAAATATTGCTTTTGAGGGTTTCTTTTGAAGATGAGCAGGGGAAGTGGAATGAAATGTGTTCCCAAGGTTTCTGAAATGCCAAACCTTGAAGGCTTTGTATACATTCCTCTAAGATGTACAACGGTATAGAGGTGCTGTCTAAAAGCAAATACCAGAAGATGTTTGTGAAGGTAAAGTAAAAAGGGTTTTGTTAAGTAACTAAAAGTTAGACAGTTGTTCAAACCAAAACAAAGACTAGAATTGCAGAAGAGTGAATGTAATTAATGGGAAGATCCTGCTCTGTGATATGATAAGTATAAACCCAAATCTAAGTGCTAGACCTGTTATTTCAAGCAGGTAGAACAATGAGAGATAAAAGAAGAGTTCAACCATGAAAGCCAGGAAAAAGAATTGGAGATGAACCAGAGTGAAAAACAGCATCGTGTAAGGAGACACAAGACAGCACAGCTGAAAAGTGATCATAAGTAAATATAGCTAATAGTATAATGGCTCTGAACTAAACAAAATCTGGAAAGAGACTAAGTCTGGATCACATCAGTATGAAAATTCCAGTAGGTTTCATAGTCCTTTGCTCTGTGAAGGATGTGACTAACGCAGTAACAAAGATGTTACTTTAAATGATTAAGTTCCGAAGTGCAAGTCTGTTTTCTAATCTGCCTCAGTGTTTACTTGTTCCTGCAGAAGCATACAAATTCAAACCATCCTGTGTCATGAGCAAGACACTCAAGCAAGTGTAAATGTTATTGTTATAAATATTAATCCAGGATTGTGACTCTGAAAATGCTATACTAGATGCTTTAGCAGAGGGGCCAAGGAACATTGCAGGGGCTAATTATGGAATAACTTGATCAAGGCAAGTCCTCTCCTAATCAATTCTGTTGGAGATTGACTAAGGCCCTGAGTTACATGGGTTTATAGAATTAGCTTTCCAAGCCAGGAAGCATGAGAAATCCGCCATCCTGTTTAACACAAGCTAGAGAACCTCATTTAATAATTCCTGCATGAAGCCTACAACTATTTAAATATAAACATACATGATTAAAGCCAGACAGTTATTATTTGAAAATGACAGGAGGAAGAAGCCAACTGTAATTTTTGACTTACAGGATTACTATGAGCCATCATTCTGATGCAGTCATGAAACAAAGTAAATAACAACCTGAGATGTATGTCAGGCAAGAAATTTCCAGTGGAACTGTGAAAGAAAGTTTCAATGTCATTTTATAAGGCATTAGAGAGATTTCATTTGGAAAATTGTGAATAATTCTCATCACTCGGGTTAAAAAAAGATTACTTCAAGGCAATAGACATCTTTGTTTTTAAGAGGAGGCCAGAAGAATAGAGCTTGCAAAATGAAGATTAAAGTTAACTGTTGCCGTGGTTATAACTGAAGCTGCTCTGGACTGCTGTTCATCTTGGTGTTGCAGTATTAAAGCACCATGAAAGAACTGCTGTCTACTAAAGTCAGTGGCATTGCCAGCCAAGCCATTAAACAGCATGCACAGAGATGTGAACTACATACAAATACATTTTGCTAGTATTTTTTCAAGTTTATAATGGATATGTATGTCGCTGGTTATAATTACCGTTCCCTTCTAAATTTCTGATTTACCTTCAACCCTTTATTTGATGTAATCAGTAATTAAATAAATGCAGTTTACTTCATTTTTTTTTCACACAAGTGAATATGCACAAAATATGTTCTGGACTGCATGTGAACCTGCAATAGCTATGCATCAGGAGACTCAGCATTGGCAGGACTTTAAAACTGCTCAATACTCAGTAGCTCCTTTTTGTGACAAAAAGAACATGGTATGTGGGTTTGAGGACTTCTAAAAAGCCTAAATTTTTCTGAATGTAGACAAAGTTGAAAAAGCTGTAGCAAGTCCTGGTTAACGGGGGAGGTCCCGGACGACTGGAGGCTTGCCAATGTGACACCCATCTACAAGAAGGGCCGGAAGGAGGATCCGGGGAACTACAGGCCTGTCAGCCTGACCTCGGTGCCGGGGAAGATGATGGAGCGGTTCATCTTGAGGGCGCTCACAAGGCATGAGCAGGACAACCAGGGGATCCGGCCTAGCCAGCACAGATTCACGGAAGGCAGGTCCTGCTTGACCAACCTGATCTCCTTCTATGACCAGGTGACCCGCCTAGTGGATGAGAGAAAGGCTGTGGATGTGGTCTACCTGGACTTCAGTAAAGCCTTTGACAC
>NW_008796193.1:6592864-6617013 GCF_000699145.1 Aptenodytes forsteri
GAGTCCCCATCCCTGGAGGTATTTAAAAGACGAGTAGATGAGGCACTTAGGGACATGGTTTAGTGGGCATGGTGGGGTTGGGTTGACAGTTGGACTCGATGATCTTAGAGGTCTTTTCCAACCTCAATGATTCTGTGATTCTATGATTCTAAGTCTCTTAAACTTTCCAATTCTCAGTTTCCTTGCCAGTTAAATAGAGTTAGAATTTATGGCATAGTTTCTGGCTCCAGTGTCTTATATAAGTATATAATGTCTTCACTTATACTCAGAATTAGACAGGTTCTGAAAAAGACCCAATTATTAATGTTTCAAGAGAAGAAATAATTGCCAAGTATTATTAATTTAATTTCTCTACAGTATTTATAGACATTATTTTTCGTAATTCTGAATCAGAATCTCCTTTCATGTAGAAAAGCTATGCAGGAGACAGAAGTAATGACATACTGCACACACATACCTTCTTAATGTATGCGAATTATTGTTTTTAGAAATTACACACAGCAACTGCAATCTTACAAAAACCTGTAAATTAAAATGAAAGAAAATTACTTTAAAACTGCCTTGTTCATTGAGCATTTATCTTTCTACCAGACAAGAAAATAAAGTAAAAAGAAACTCAGAAAAGCCTGAGGCATCAGCAGAACTTCTTATCGTAACAAATGATCCAACTACTTCTGAGATGCTAGTTCTGAAAATCAATGAATAGTGACAATATCTTTTAGAAGATTGCAACACTTAATATTAAGTTTTCTTATCTTCCTAAGGACCAAATCCTGGCTCTTGGTAAAATCACTGAGTTTTGTTAATGCCCCTAATGAGAGCATGATCAAACCTCAAGAGCCTAATTTGAAAATGCATTAGCTTTTTGAGCGTTACCAAGAAGTTGTTCAAATTAGCTGCATCACACTATGGAATAAAAATCTGCACTTGCATTTGTCTCTTTGTGTCTGTGCATGCTATATGTACAAAGGAATATTCAATTCTATAAAAAAATCATATGATGTTTTCAATGAGTACTAGTGCAAAAAGGTAACACAGTTTGAACAGCAAGGGGAACTGGTGAGGCAATCAGTTAAGCTGTCTGTTGGCATCCCATAGCTTTTTGTCATTTTTAACAGGCAAATGTGCCACAGTGCAGTTTAATGTTTCTTTTACACAAAATTACCATTTTTAGAAACCATGCTTTTGATGTGATACATCTCAAGTTTATGGGAGGAGGATGTGTGTCTGGATTCTGTTCTTGTGGCTTCTCTATTTACGCATGGATAAAATAATCTGAAATGCTACCAAATTCAAAGAACTAACTTCATATAGTTGTATATATATGACAAAAAACTAATTGCTTTGTATTCAGGGGGCTCTTTGAATTCCCCTTTGAAGGGAAACCTCACCTGGCTTGGACACAGACAAGCTTGACAGACTGAGAACTCCTTGACTGCCTGGGCATTGGTGCATGGCTGTTCTTTCTTGGTGGAGCAGTTTGCCTATTTAATTCCTGTGATCCTACAAGGGACATTACAAGCCAGTGCTATACAGTGCTCAGAATCGAGCCAAGAATTGCTTTTCTTCCAGCAGATTGTGAGGAGCTAATCAAGGAAGCAGTTGTCAGTGATGTCTAGATATTTAGTCTTGACATCACATCTATCATCAATATGTTCTACATTTAGATAGTGTTTCTGGCTTTCATAGGCTTTCATCATGTTACAGCCTATCACCACTGTGGGTCAGGTGAATAGTAATGCAGTCTTAGTGCTGTACTTTCCCCATTTGACCTTGGAATTTCAATCCACAGGGATTCTGTCTTACTTTTTGACATGGTTAACTTTTCACTCTCATCTGAAACTGAGTTTTCTTTAATGTACAGTACAATTCTTTCTTCTACTGGTTTTCCTTTATAGTTTACTGAGTTTACAGTATCCCACTAATTCTCTTCTACAAGTTTCTCCTGTGCCTTATATATCAATATTTTCATTTAAAGCTAGGCATTCTAGTTTCTGTAATTTTCTGTTAAACTTTTGCCGAATGTTTTCTGTGCCATATTTGAAAGATGCAGTGTTCCCGTGACTTCATCCCAGAAGATGGAATAACCCAAACCATATGTTCTTTTGCTCCAGCTTTCTATAATACCCTAGTTTAAAAAGTTTTCTGTCACTGGTAGCCTGGTTCCCATCTTGTTTAGGTGATGCCAAATTCATCCTCTGTAAACTCCCTCATTGAATCTGAAATGCCTTTCTTCACACCATTTTCTCATCTCTACATACAGATTTTACTTCCATGTTTGTCCCCACATGAGGTACTGGGAGCATTTCAGGGACTCCTACAACAGAGATTCTTTATCTTCAGTTCCCTGCCCACCACCCTAAATTTTGTCACTGGAGCCTGTCTATTAGTCTTCCTTATAAAATTGACATCCATAGGGATGGTGACCCTCATAGCCTCTCCAGCATTTCCTAGGATCTAGTCCTGATGCCTGCTGAGGTGTCACACCCCAGCTCAGGCCTCCACCTTGCAAGGGTTTCCAGTGAGCACTCACTATGCCTGGTCCAGTCACAGTTCAGTAACATAAGCCTAATGAATGTATGCAATTGTTGACATAAAGTAAGCATTTTTTAGATCTCAAAATGAAGAACTTGTTCAAGTGAGCTGTGTAGTTATGATCTTAAGAAATGAGCTATTTGCTGACAGTATTCTAGGCTAAGGTATGTGACGACTCCTTTGGAGCAGTGCATTATGCACTTTTATTAAGATTAAATATACTGAACTTCGAGAATGAATTGGAAAAAAACTTTTCAGTGAAGACAGTGTTGCTTGCAGCCATGGAGGAATCATACAGATATTTCTTTGTGTCAACCGCTGTAGAGTCAAGGCTTCTATTCATGTTCACTTCACATATGCCTGGTGTTATATAAGCAAGATCTATTTTAAAAAGCCTACAACGTTTTAATATGCAGTATGACAGGAGAAATACAGAATGATCAAAGAGGGATCGCTATTTTGTAAACAAGTTGTGAGTATCATTACAGCCTTTGCAGCAATTAAAAGGTTATATTGCTATACAGACTGGTAGGAAGGATACTGTCGCATAAGGAGAAACTGCTTAGTGCTTTCACTCTGTTTGTCAGTCTGTGTATTTCCCCTGTTCCTGGATCTGTACAGAACTGATTGGAATGTGAACTGATTTTTCATGCTTTCACTTTTTTATAGCTATCACAGGATCTCCGTGGATGAGTGCACGCTGCAGTTCAGGGGTCTAGGCAAAAAGATTGCTCCTGCTGTCTTGGATTAAGGACCATGAAGCGGGCATGAATGTATGTAGTTGGTTAGTTCGCATTTATAAAAATGCAAGTCAAAAACTACTCAATTTTATGCATTTTCCTTTGTCCTCAGAGAGGCATTTTGTCATTTGCAACTTCCTCCTGAGGAATGTCCCGCCTGCATTTCCTTATACCTAACCATGTACCCTGAAGCAAAGAGAGATGTCCAAGAAAGGATGGGAATCTTAAGAAATGCTGAACAGCTCTAAGCTTTCCAAGAACTCTTCTATATGGGGAAATCCTGCAGATTTTTAGGATTGATTTCTTTCACCAGAGCAACATCCACATCCCATTGTGCATTTCTGGAGCTGAATATCAGAGTATCTAAATACGGCTGAACTGCTGCAGCCCGTAGATGTGTATGTAGAGGAACACAGTGTGCATTATCACTAACGGCAGGTTGCATTACAATCTGGCTAGTGACCCAGATGTATACAATAACTGTTTACCCATGTACAATATGCTTGTTTCTAGTAGCTTAGTAACCAATGGAAATCAGAGATCAGAAACTGTCACTTTGAAAGAGCAGAGAGTAATTTAAATCCACCTGAGGCTGGTTCACAGGGACTATGTGCTTCCACTCCTTAAGCAACGTAATAGCCAGTACACTAGACTGAAATGCCACATTACTGTTCATGTCAGTGGGAATTATGTATGCAGTAATGAGAAGTCAGTGTTGCAAACATGACTTTGCAGTGTGGGCTTTTTTTTTTCTTTATTTTGTATCCATGCACAAAGTTAAAATTTGTTCTGCATGAGTTTCAAAAGCGGGGAAGTAATATCCAGCACCAAAGGCATCATGCCAAGAGTCAGGAAATTGAAGTTCCATTCCCAGCTCTGCCACTGATTTGCTGCTGTGTGATCTTGGAGAAGACATTCAGCATGAAATTCAATTGAGTGCATTCACCTGAAACAGTGATCCTAACTCCCAGTAAAGACTGAACTAGTACGGGCATTGGAGTACAGGGCATAATTCATTTCACCCTAAAGTAGCTGTCTGAATCCTACTTATTTCTCACAGTGATAAAAGGGTAGTTTAGCATTAGTCTAAAGCTGTTTAAAGCTATGTGAGAGAGTCATATCTCTCAGCTCACACAAAGTATATGACATTCACACAACACGTATGATCAGTGTCAGATACAGGTGATGATCTGCTGAATTAGATAGTTCACATATTTTGAATCTGACGTATTTGTAGCTCTGGCTGTCTGCATTCAAAGACATCAATATATGTGGCAAAATTGCTGCAAATTATTAACAGTATTCATGAATATCTGATAAATGTTGTTAGGAAACATCTAGCTCTGATCTCAGCAGTTCAGTTAATGATAAGTGGCACAAATAAGGGGATGGGTAGGTTGCAATGGGGAGGGAAAAGCAGCATTGACTGGCTCAGGGCAGGAATACTTTACACTGCTGTTGCTGCCAAAGACATTGTGTCATCAAAACCAGACTCTCAGACTTAGACTGGCCTTAGATTTCTGTGCCTCAGTTTGTCATCTTTAAATGGAGATGATTTTACCTTCCTGTATCAGTGAGTAGCTGGAATAATGAATAAAGACTGTAAGGTGTTGTCTGAGGGCAAATGATTACCATACTTAACACATATACTGTTATTCATGGCTACAGTTCAGTTCAACAGCTGAGTGTGTGTGTGTGATAGCTGTTTCTTATGCTTTTACCCCAACAGAATCTGGATGGCCTTAGTGATGAACGGTATTTACCTTATGACATAATTAAAAATAATGATTTTTTTTTCCTATGAAAGAGTGAAGAGCTTACCCCAACAATCTGGATGGCCTTAGTGATGAACGGTATTTACCTTATGACATAATTAAAAATAATGATATTTCCTATGAAAGAGTGAATGAATCCTATGAAAGAGTGAAGAGCAACTTCTAAAGCAAACAAACAGCTATGAGTAAGATTCTGATGTTCTGCAATTACTGGCAAGTTACAGAGATGAGATGGGTAGGGATATGCATGGAAGCACAGCAGGAGTTGTTTCAACTTGCTGAGGTTGTACTGTACCCAAAGCATAACCATAGCCTCACAGCCAGTTCTGAAAAAAACAGCACCTTTCAGGAGTTTAAGTGAAAAAAGGAGCTCTGAAAAATCTTTTCATTGGAAGAAAATATCTTTTATGGGGCTGAGCTCTTTAAAGGCAACTTGGAAATTCTAAAAACTTGTTTTCCATTAACATTCACAGAAATTGTGTGCCTCAACTTTTAGGGCAGCTTTGATTGTCTCAACCATAAACCTAATCCATACACTTAATCACTTTAACTTGCTCTCCTGTTGCTTTGCATTAGCGAAACCCATTGTGGGGAACAGTCTCCTGGAAATAACTCTCTGCAAAAACCATCAGTTAACATCAGTTTTATTCTTCACGTCATTTAGTCTCACTGAAATAATTTATAAAGGGGTGCCCGCTATCAGCTGTTTAGCTCAATAGTCCTTAGTGCTCTCCTGGCACTGTATGCCAAGAGGCACTGGACTGTCAAAGCTAATATATGCTTCATTACACATCACGAGAAATCAAAAAGTAGTAATATTGCAGTGGGAAAATTGAAGTACAGAGATTAAGTGGAGGCAGAGTCTGGGCACTCTTCATACTGTTAATTACTATTTAAGTATTAATAGCAGAGTTTTTGTCATTCCTAGATATGCCAGACAAGAACAGGACATATTTGGATGAGGCGTTGTAAGTCAGTCTATGTCTTAGTTGTTTAGAGTTCAAGATAGATGGACAGGAAGATGGGGAAAGGAAGTATTAACTCCATTTTAGAGGGGAACTGAGGCACAAAATTTGACATAGATGGCCAAGATCACACAGGAACTTTGTGGGAGAGTCAGAAGTGGAGTTCACACGTGCTTAGGCTCCAAGCCATACTTTAACAAGATGACCGTTCTTTTTCTATATGGCATATGTAGAGCCTTATCACCATACTATGTGGACACCACATCCTCACGCAGGTATTTCATTCCCTGAGGCTTTTTTGCCCCTCCTGTCCACTGACACTTGGGAGAACAGGATTTCTAAAGAACCTACAGAGTAAACTGGGTCCTCTAAATGCTGTGTCCATTTTGATTTTCATTCTTCTAGCTGTTTCAAAACTGTTTTGGGGTCAACTTGTCTCCTGAAAAAGAACACAAAAGCACAATTTGTCTGTATTTTGGATGCATCCTGAATACTTATGTCCAGATCATAGTAGTATGTATCAGGCAGATTAAAAGGTCCCAGTCAGCTTTTGCTGATTGTATAGAAAGGGTATGGAAAAGGCAAGGAAAGTGGCAGAGGACTTTTTGCTGTGGAAAGGGTATGGAAAAGGCAAGGAAAGTGGCAGAGGACTTTTTGCTATGGAAAGGGTATGGAAAAGGCAAGGAAAGTGGCAGAGGACTTTTTGCTGTGGAAAGGGTATGGAAAAGGCAAGGAAAGTGGCAGAGGACTTTTTGCTGTGGAAAGGGTATGGAAAAGGCAAGGAAAGTGGCAGAGAATTTTTTCTAGTCTTGGGCATCAAACTTGAGGGCATAAGTGTATATACAGCATCCGTCCAGAACATGTTTGTGACAAGAACGCTAATTAGTTAAATCAAATGATTTTTCAAAAGGCAAAAGAACACTGCAGTCTTGATTTACCACTGCCTGGCCAGTGCTGTAACATACTTCATCTGTAAAAATTTTTACTGATGTTACAGAAATAGTTACTTTGTTTTATCAAGATGTAATCGTTGGACACATATTCTTTATCATCAAGAGCATTAAGTAGTCAGTTTTATTAATGCGCAATAGATGGAACTTGCCACCAAATTTGAATAGTTATGCTTTGCACTCATTTTGTCTAGTTATAAATGGCTAAAGAAGATCTATGGCAACAGAGAATCACAGATCAGATGTTTATGTTATTGAATATGGACACATTGTGAAAACAACTTCCAAACTGATTAGCAAATGAGTGCAATATGATTGGTAATCTTTTATGAATGTCTGTGATTTCAGAATACAGTTCTAAAATTGCTGACATCCCCAGTTGTTCTGGGGAAAATAACTTAAAAAAATAGGAACTCTGATTCAAGGCTCGTCTTCCACAGATTCATCTGTTCTGATTGCATGTCTTGTATCAGTGAAATCCACTGTGGCACAGCTTGTCCCATAAGGCCTGTATAATGAAAATAAGGAAAGTTTCCACAATCTCATCATTTCCCAAATTTATAGGGGCTTTACCAGTTGTGTGGCATATGAATATTCAGGTCTCTTCCCCAGTGTGTCAGAATATGCTATGAATAATTTATAGCTTTAGACTGAAGTCTTGTCCTTTCAGCTTTGGAAATGTATGCATCAACACTGACTTCTCTATTTCCTGGTATTGAAACTGTATCCTAAATATTCTTTGTTCTAAATTGCCAGCTTAACTGAGGAGGCCCAGGACACCAGCGTATACATGTACTTGGTGACGTTATAACAGTGGGTGTTAAAAGGGAATTTAATACCATGTGTAAATTGTTATCTGCAAAACCAGAATCCTTCCTATGCTTGGTCTCTGCAGTAAAGAGTAGCAAAACTGTAATTTATCCAACATGCTGAAACCTGGCTCTAAAGCACATTGAGCTACATGTGAAATATTGTCACTTTCTAGATGAAGTTCCAGCATTTGATTCTCTCCCATCAGACATGAACTGGACTGTTTTATCACATCTTTTTTTATTTCTAGAAACGTGTTTCTGTTTCATACATAGAAATTCCTGTCTCAAGACTAGTCAGTACTGATTTTTTAAGAAGGCTATTAAAGTGTGAGGTATTTGTACACTTGTATGTGTGAAAACAGATTGGTGCCATACTTCTCAATTGAGCTTTAATTATAATAGGCAACTGGAAGACTAAGATTCTAGTAAGGTGCTGCTCAGATTAATCTTGGCCTTTCTTGTTGCTACTGGATAATATATGCGTTGTACCATACTTTACTCTTCATTTAATTTTGAAGTTTATGAAGTTTCATTTCAAAAGGATTTGTGATAGACATGTTTACAAGGAAAAATAGTTTTTAGGAGAGAACTAGAAGAACGACCCAGGAGTTTTCTTCCTTTAATAATTGTAAAATAAGCATTGTTACAATAATTCCCAGTATACATAAGTTACCTGAGCATCTGTGGGCCTCTTTTCTTATGTGGTTAGCCCACCTGCACTTTCAGTTGCAATATTGTATTTAACAGCACAGTGCTTTATTTTCTATTCATGGAGAAACCTACTAGGCATTGCTGGGATCACAGTTTTATTCTGATATTAGAAAACAACAAAAGCGTCTCGACATCCTAGTGAATGTTTGTTTAGTTGAAGTCCCGAACACTGATGTCAGGTGATTCAAAGACAGTCTATTTTAATTTAAAAAAGAAATAAGTTGAATAAGGATCAAGCCTTCATGGTATCATTCAAAACACTGAGAGCATGAACACAGTTTAACCTGAAGGCTCAGAACCCACAAGTTAATTGATTAAAATTATAACCACAATTTTTTATCTTGACATTCTTGGGATGTGGCTCAGTTTACATGGTTAAGGATTTCTGAACTGTTGCAGCATTAAGTGGCTCTGCAGTGTACATAGATGCTACACAGGGACTGACTCTACGTGGGTTGGTACATGGAAGGAGGAGGCAGTGTAGTGATGGCCAAGCCAACCTATCTGGATTTCACATGTGAAAATCAAGCTGAACAATGCTTCACACAGAGAGTGCATTTAATCCCACATCAGAGTATATGAAGAAAAAAGCTGGACACAGTGAGGACACGCTAGGCTTTTACAGACAGGTCGTTTCCTTGGGCATGTTACCGAAACTGGGAGAGACCATGATGCAGCTGGAGCCTGCAGGAAGGATTTCTATTGACGTTGCTGGACTTTATCCCTTTGAGCATGGGGCAGCAGTGGGGAGTGGTTGCAACTGGCTGTGGTTCTTGGAGGAGATGCAGCTCTAGCTGCCAGATGCTGCTGTGGAAACTAAGGGTTGAACCTGATCAAGTTCTCTGGCTTCCCTGTCCTTCTCCTCTATCACACTGAGCCGCTTACTCGGATGGAGAAGCCAGGAAGGGCAGGGTAGATGTGCCTCAGCCACACATCTTGGCTTGGGCAAAAGAACAGAGGAAGTTGCAGGAGGAGGGAGATACATAATCTTGGAGGTTTTGGAACAATTTTACCAGAACTGAGAAAGGAGCACAAGGCTTGTGTGGGAAAGCTCTGACACATATCCAAATGGAGATGTTTGGAGGATCACAGCAGTTTCCTTTGGATTTACCCACGGAATCTGAAGATTGGCTTTCTGTTTTCTGCTGTTTGCATGTTATATTTTTATCTTTCTGCTCTCTGCTTAGGAACTTTTTTCTACTATATAGTCCCCCTCTCCCTGATTCTCCTCAGGTTTGCAGTTTATCTGTTTTGAAGTGCTAAATTAGGATGAAAACGCTACAGTATAATTTATATTTATGAAACTGCTGCAGGTATGAGGGGCTTACTGGTCTGCACAAGGATAAGTAACAGTTTGGTGAGGAGGAGGAAACCAGTGTTTAATCTCTGACATGAGGAAACTGTTGCAGTTTGACCTGTGTATTATCCAATCTGAAGACCTACAAAAATATAAAGGAAACATAATATAAATGAGAATTCTGTACTTAATGGATTTGTTTATTATTGTTTCCAAATTGATTATTGGCTCTCCAGCTGAGATCAACTGTATTTCATTCACTGGAATAGCATACATCTGACAAAGAAAGAAAATTGAGAACAAAGACTTTGAGACTACCTGCACAGAGAAGTTTTCTCTACATTGTTACACAAAAGTATTTTGCTGCACTACCTATAAGATCGTTCTGAGGCAGGTGTTACCTGTCTACCTGAGTGAGAAGAGAAAAATGAAACACTTATTGCATGCCTAAATGTTCACTTCCCTTCCATTTTATGCATTGAATGAGGTAATTTAGGTTAAAAACTCTGTAAACGGGAGGTCACATCCAATGAGAAAAGGTTTCCCTGTGTGAGATTTTCTGTAGGCTGAAGATCAGTTTGCCAGTTCTCAGCTGCGTGTTTTTGAGGAGGATCAGAACTGCCATCTTTTGCAACCCATAACATTTACAGTGACTGCACTTGTCTGCTTCATGGCTGTGGGAGGTACACCATTGGCAGTGGTAACCGACAGCAGGGGCTGAGACCCTTCCATTATGCATTGAAGGAGGTAATTTAGGTTAAAAACTCTGTAAACGGGAGGTCACATCCAATGAGAAAAGGTTTCCCTGTGTGAGATTTTCTGTAGGCTGAAGATCAGTTTGCCAGTTCTCAGCTGCGTGTTTTTGAGGAGGATCAGAACTGCCATCTTTTGCAACCCATAACATTTACAGTGACTGCACTTGTCTGCTTCATGGCTGTGGGAGGTACACCATTGGCAGTGGTAACCGACAGCAGGGGCTGAGAGCACCTGCAGGAGGGTAGGCAAAACTGGCATGCAACAACATGCTTCAAACCAACTCGTACCAACAGGGAAAGACTGTTCTCAAACCACATGAGGCAGTGCCTTCCCTTAGGACCCTTCCTTACTAACCTACTTAGATGATGCTCGAATACAGAACTTCTACCCTCAGACTATTCTTTCCAGAAGGGTATGTGCTTCACAGATATTTTATTAACTAATATCTAATCTCATATTCTAGTCTCTGTCGTTATCAAATCAAACACATTTTGAGACAAAGTTGTTTACTTAAATCTTTATAATATTGACTATGCATGAATAAAAATGACAAAATTTCTAAATAAGCTATTTATTGCAGAATTTTAGTTTCAAATTCCAATATCTTAGATATATTGGCATTTTCTGAAACAGTTATATTTATGCTTTTAATAGAGACTAGGTGATCTGTGTAATCTGAACCTCAGCCAGGACCCAGTAGATTCTGTTATGAAGAAGAATCTTTTCTGCTTCCTTTGAGTCAGGGCATCAAGTATTTTCTGATGTGATGGATCACAATAGCAGAACAGTTTCTCTTCTTGCTTCATCTACTACAAGACACATGTAAGAGAGAGAAGGCAGGGCAAGGAGAGAACATATAAGGTGGATGAACACAATTAGTTCAGAAAGTAGATCTGAAACTTCAACAAGAGCATGACCAGCCCAAAAGCTGTTGAATGAAATATATGAGTGGGTAGATTTGCAACTGGAGCAAGTTGTCATAGGTCAATTTTCATTTCCATAGGCCTGTAACAAATTATCCCAGTTGGGATGATAGCCCTAGAAACTTCACTTCCCTTAAGTTTCTATACCAGCAGGTTTCTCTGCATTGGTCCAATATGATCTGAAAATGGACAGAACTCATTTATACTCTTATGTCATATAAAAAGAATGTTTATTTCTCTTATGTCTCCCACAGGCATATATCTCACTAAAAACCTCTAGATTTGTCTGCACCCAATGAGTAAAATTCTGCTTTTTGTTGAATGTTGGTACAACTGAATAGAGTCATTCAATGTTCTGCTGGTGTAGCTGAAAGCAGAATGCATCCGTCAGACTTGTTGGTCCCCTATGAGTCTCCTTGTACTAGCAGGAAATAAGATAAAATGGTGAAATGAAGGCAAATAAACCTGTCAAATTAATGATAGATGCCATCCATACTTGAGAACCAACCTAAAGCTCTCATTCTCTTCACTGCTGGTGTCTTTAATTATGGTAGTTAGACAGATGGAAAGATCATTGTGCAGGTTTTATTTAAGAGGTTCATGCCACGGTAGCTTTTCTGCCAAGGATAATCAGTTGCATTAAGGAATTTGCCAGAAAGAACAAATCTGTCTTATTTATAGTTAGCTAAGTTCTAATTATTTCTCCTAAATGGGCAGTCAGGTAATAATGTGTAAACATAAAGCAAGCATAGAACTGCAATTACTACACAGTGGATAGCTTCCCCCAAGCTGTATAATATTGTCAAGCTTTACCATTGTCACAGAACCAAACCACTCAAATTGGGCGGACCACAAACCTGTCTAAATTTGTAATCATCCATTTCTCCCTGTCATGCAAAGAAATGGTGGGTTCCTTTTCCACACTAATAATTACCTCAAGCACCTTGTGTCATGGGAAATGGATCACCAGTGCACAGATCTGGTACTAATAAATGCGAAAAAAAACCCCTAAATTGTATCTTCAGCTCTTGATAGGTTTAATATACCAAAGCACAATCAAAACATAATTAATACCAGACAAAATATTTCTGGTTAAAGCAAGCAGGTTAAAACACCTTGTGTACTTAGTGTGCTAAGCTCTTAGTGTAGTTTTGTAAAAAATTCTACATTCGAAGATTGCTGAACACTTGAAAACCTGATCTCAGTCGTAATTGATTACAACTGTGATAGTCTGTGCTGTGATCAGCTAGATGACTGTGTGCGTTGCCTATGCACTCTCTCCCTGTTGCTAGAAATGGGCAAAGCTGTCTGTCTTTTCTGGATTTCACATGAACGGAGTGAAAAGTATGACACTAATCTTTTGCAGTAGATTTTAGTGGTAGGAGATTAAATGAAAAGAGTTAAAAACATGGTTATTGGGGCTGCCCCAAAAAAGTGTGCGTGAATACAGCAGAGGTACTTCTACTTGGGCCTACTACCACAGCAACTCTATCTCCTCCAAAGTGCAAAGGACCCAGGGAGGTGGCAGCAACTGGAGCAGATCTAAGCTTGCATAGTGGTCAGACAAATGGAGGAAGAGGATCTCAGGCTGCTCACTGTGTGAGAGTCACCGTTTGTGTTCCTTCAGCAGTTGCTTACAGCCTGCTGCTTCCAGAGCCTCAGGTAGAAATATACCTACAGGCGGAGCTGAGAAGCCCTTTTTATTGTTCACCAGCTTTCAGGTACTTCAATGCCATCCTCACCAAATGCAGGGTCACAAAACAGACTTCTAAATGTCTTTCCAGTGCAGTGAAATTTCCATTATGAAGGTTCTTGAAAGTAACCTTCTTTTAGTTCTTGGAACTGAGAAAAAGTGACAGTTGCGTGCATCTAAATTCCTGTCATAAGAGGTGGAAAGGATGCAAATGGTAAAACCTTATTAATATCAATACAATCATTTATACTATAATAATTACATAAATAAGCCTCTTCAAAGGATTTAGGGCAGGTATCTTGAAAAACATACTGTCATCTGCCTTTGATGAGAGCTTCAAGGCAAATAATAAATAAGCAGATGAAACTTTCTGTAGAAAGTCATGTTTTCAAACATGTCCAAATAACATATTCAGTTCCTGATAGAAGTGTGCTAAAAGCAAAAGCCAGATCATTAAAAATAGAGAAGGTACTTCCAGATTAATAGGTCTGGCTACAAAAATCCTAAAGTTTCTCTTGAGAATTGCCAATGAATAAATTAAACTAGCTTCATTTCCAGTGAATTAACATCAAACTAATTTCCAAAACAGTAAAAACTAAAAATAAAAACCAGAAGAATGTAATTCCTTGTACTCTTTGTTTCTTGCAAATTCTGCCCCCAAGTGTTTTTGCAAATTAAATTAAATGATTGACTAGTTAGAGGCACAAAGAAAGAGAGCTAGAATATATAAGTGAAGGAAAATAAATAGATTTAATTTGATGAAGCCATGACTGTACACAAATTTTTAAGTACAATTTGAAAGAAATCCTGAGTTAGGTATAAAGGATAGATGTCTCATATGTCCTGAGTTACAGAAAGGAGAAATAACTCTCTTGTTAATAATAGCCAGATTCTGTGATGATTTAAGACAAGATATCCCTACTAGGTAATGCAGAGTACAGTGTTGCAGTGATTCGAGCTATGCTGTACAAAGTATTTACTGTAGCTTTAGGCAGACTCTCAGACATGTCCAAATAATAATAGCTAGAGGACAGCCCAGGAATAGCCTTTAAACTACTCTCATTTCCTCCCTGTTGAGCTCTGAGAGGCTGCACAGTTTCAATTTCTGAAACCTGAGAAAGGATTCAGGAAAGACCAGGCCAAGGGATTTTTTCAGTAGGGGATATTTTAATCATTAGCTGGAGGGCTCTAACATACTAATTGCCAGAGGCATTTATTAAAAAACTCGTTATGAATGTAGAAGATGGTATTTACAAGAGATGAAGGGATGTCATGGTTTGAGCCATTGCTGCTTGAAAAATATATCCGATTCAGACTGAAGCAGCCCATGAACTAATTACTTTGGTAATGATGTTGTAAAAATGAACAGGAAGTTAATTACGGAGACGGTTAGTCAAATTCAAAAGGGTCAGAATAGGAAAATGACCACATGAAAATGGAAATCCATTTAGGCTGAAAAATCAACTTAGAAAATGAAATTATTCTTGAGCCAACACCATATTTTAAGTACGTGAAGAACTTGACCACAAGGGAATTACCCCAGCACGCAAAATCAGGTATGCAGCTAAGTATCTTCCTGAGCCAGGTCTTGTAGAAATACAGTGCAGTAAGATAATCTTCAAGGTATTTAGACTTCAGCTGGTAGAGCAAAAGTTGTTTGGTGGAGTTAACTATGCTAACAGAAGGTGAAAGGTTTTCAGAAGAGGAGTATTCCAAAGGAAAACATTGTTGAGTTGTCATTACAAAATTCAATCCTGAGCCTTTTATTTGTATTCCAGCAAATCTTTCATTGGAGGTAAGTGATGTGGCTGCTCTATAAGAACAGTAGAATCAAGCTTTTGGTTTGAGCTGATCATGAGAGGGACTGTGAGAGAACAAGTTTCTTGTATGACTTCTTAGCTCTGTCTCCAGTCAACAGATATCGTTCTCCTGCTTTGGAAATTTTTATCCATTAGAAATAGATCATATTCTTATCTTAGTTCTGCTTCTGTGGTTTCAGACTCATTCTGCTGGAATCACAGGAGTAAATTAGACCTGTATTTGCAACAATATATTTTTAATCTGTATACACACACATTTAAAAAAAAATGTTGATATGCTGAGTAAAATCCTTGCTCCATTAAAATTACAGAGAATTTTGCCCATACTTTTAATTGGATCAGGATCCTGTCTCATGTTACTTCTGTAGAACTGTACGGAATACCCAGATGATCCAACCTTTTACAGTGTGGAACTGAAAGCCAAACACTTCATCCATTTCAGGACTAAGAACATGTGTTCTCCTTACTAAAAAATGATTTCCCATTCTATTGATGACTCTACTTTAGTACAGAGAACTTTGTTTTATTCCATGTATGAGATGGGTTTATTTGCAATGTGGGTTCACATAGGGTTGCTCTAGGCCCCTCAGCATCCCTGTGAACGATTGCATTCATTAGCGTGGGAGCTATACATTTCCTGGAAGCAACTTTTGCAAGAAAGATTAACCAGTAAGGGAAAGTTTTTTTTATTTTTCCCCAATTTATGAACTTTCATTTTACGAACAAGGCATTCAGACTTAGATATTTCTGAAAAACTAAAAACAATCTACCCCTTAAGATACCAAATGTCAATTAATTCAATTCCGTTAAAACACTGATTTATGTCCTGAAAGTGAGTAATTTCTCATTTAGCTGCAGAATACTTCACTTTCCACTTCAAAGGGGAAGAAATAGTTCACAGTAAATATTATCTCCTCTTCAAACTTTTTTACTGATAGCATGCCTTGAATGCTAGGACTGTGCAGTTATTTAATCCATTTTCTGAATGAGGTCTATCTTCTAGACATATCTGTACAATGTACATCATAAAAATATTAAACTCAGTGAATGATTATACAGCATATAAAATACAGTAGCCTTTTTATGGTTGACACTGAATTTACAATCAGCCAAACGTCATTAACTATCTAAAAGTCTTGGACATATTGCTGATGAAAAGCTAATGAAAGAAATGAAATTTGAAGAATTATTTTATTATCTCATATCAGTTTTGATAAATTATTTTCCTGTAGAGTTTAAAATTTAGGAAAAAAATCCTAAATCTGAGCTGTGAAATAGTCCTTTTCTTCATCCTCTAACGTTTTTTCTTATAATTAGTAAGAAACAGGCAACCAAACCCCAAAATGTTTAATTTTAATTTGTAATCCAGTCATACCTTCCTCCTCTTCTATCCCTAGCTATTTTCTCTCTCGCTGTTACATGGTTGGTTTGTTGTTTGTTTTTCTTTTTGTCTCCAGGATGTTCTTATCCTCATTTTGTTTGTTTATTAAAATCCCTGCTTAAGGCAGGGAATGCTGTTTAGCATCACTGTGTACTAACCCAACCTCCTCTGCTGCAATCTGAGATGTTATGCAGGAGGGACTGAAATTACTACATTACAAAGGAGTGGATCATTTTGAGTAGAAGTTTTTCCCTTTTCAGAGGTTCCTCTGATCTTTTTTCTTTGGGACATAAGAACATCCCCTTCTGTAGTATTTCTTTCCACACCCCTGCTGACATAGGGCACGCTGTCCTTGCTTATAGAGGACTGAATGCAAAGCTATCTGTTTAGTTTGGGGAGAAAACACTTACCGTGTACCCATTTGTTTCTATTCGTTTTGGTTTCTCTGTGCTGTGATTTTCTGGTACATGTGAGAAAGCTCTGATTACTGGATTGGTCATGGAGAAATATGCAGAGAGCTTGTTTTTCTCATGTGCTCTAATATTTGCAAGTGTCGCCTACATATATCATAGAATCATAGAATATCTCAAGTTATGGAAGGGACCCATAAAGATCAATATATCAATATATCATAAGGATATATTGTTGTTCATTTATTTCCTGTGTATGCTTTCTTGAACAATACACTTAAATGTATGACTTCAACATGTATTATAGGTTCTTGATGGGAAATTGAAGGCTGTAGAATATGAAGTTCTAATTGGATTTAAAAACATAGACACATTTCATCACTCATTTGAATTCTACCCAGGCAATTAGTGGATAAAACCTGTTCAGAGTCCCTTGTAACATGAACTTTGGGAGTTTGGCCCAGCTCTCACAAATACCTCATTCAGAGAACCTCATTGATACTAGATCCTCCTGCTCATTGACTCAGCAGTGTCGTGGTTTAATCCCAGCCAGCAATGAAGCCCCACGCAGCCGCTCGCTCACTCTCCTCTGGTGGGATGGGGGAGAGAATTGGAAGAGTAAAAGTGAGAAAACTTGTGGGTTGAGATAAAGACGGTTTAGTAAGTAAAGCAAAAGCCGTGCATGCAAGCAAAGCAAAACAAGGGATTCATTCGTGGCAGGTGTTCAGCCATCTCCAGGAAAGCAGGGCTCCATCACGCGTTAACGGTTACTTGAGAAGACAAACGCCATCGCTCCAAACGTCCCCCCCTTCCTTCTTCTTCCCCCAGCTTTATATGCTGAGCATGATGTCATATGGTGTGGAATATCCCTGTGGTCAGTTGGGGTCAGCTGTCCCGGCTGTGCCCCCTCCCAGCTTCTTGTGCACCCCCAGCCTACTCGCTGGTGGGGTGGGGTGAGAAGCAGAAAAGGCCTTGACTGTGTGTAAGCACTGCTCAGCAGTAACAAAAACCTCCCTGTGTTATCAGCACTGTTTTCAGCACAAATCCAAAACATTACTAGCTACTAGCTACTATGAACAAAATTAACTCTACCCCAGCCAAAACCAGCAGAGTAGAGCAGTCAGATGGGCACTCAGCATCTCTTACATGCACTGCATCCAGACACACACTTCGCAAAGACAGAACACAAAGACAGTAATTGACTGGGCTTGAAACCGCTGTAGGTAGAGAACCCAGCACCCTCTTCACTGTCTGCTTTTGTTTCTTCTCTAAATCATGTTGGACTTAGACTTGCATGCTGATGAGTAAGATAACTGAAAACTTTGTTAACTTATAAGAACAGAAAATCACACCAGATTGTTTAACTCAATTAATCAGAAGTAACTCTCATAACAGATTGAAGAGTATTAGAACAAAAAAGGGTGTCCTTCCTGCATGTATCTTCCTGCAGTGCAGCATGCAGATGGTCATCTCTACATCTCAAATCTTCAACTGTCAGAGAATCCAAAATGGCTTAGGAAGACCCATGCTTACCAGTCACTCTAATCAGTGCAGGGCAGCTGCCAAGGTCGAGCCCACAAGTACAGCAGCCGTTCCCAAGCCCCAAAAGAGGGAGCTAAGGACTGAGTGACAGCCTTCCTCAATGGTGTGCTCTGAACTTTACAGCATTTGCAAAAAGTTGCTTCATGCAATAACCAAGGTTTTCTGCATTTCTGAAAGAATTAATTTCACCCAGCTGAATTCTTGGGGATCTATTTCTCTTACTCTCTTCCTTCCCCTCGCTCAGCTCCCAGAATGCAAAATCAGCTCCAAACAGGGAAAGCAGACCTCTGTATGACATAGCTGGGTATTTTTCCTTTCTTTCAGACTTTCACTAAAAGCCCATCAGCAATTATAAAAATATTATCTTTCTTTAGTTATGGGTATGTATCAAAGGACTTCATCAGTAACTGTGTAGCCTGTGCACATTGGTGGATTTTGTCATATTCCAGCATATAAGGAAGTTGAGCGTTTAATTGTTTTCACCAAAGAGATGAAGACATTCTGTGCACTGAGAGCACTTAGCTCTTCTGTGCCTAGGTCAGGTGCTATGAGGATATTTCACAAAAGAAAGAGGGGTACATAGCAGGGAAAAAAATTGTGCTGTTTAGATATGACAATTCACACACACCAAGTGAGATCTTGTTTCTTCTCTTCCCTGGCATTTCTGGAAGCAGCTCTGAATAGAGAAATTCCTACAACCTGATGTAGAAACACTTTGCTGGGGAAATAGGTGCTGTAATCTCTGTTTAAATTTAGTATTAGGGCTGCATGCCCTTGGTTGCTCCTCTGGCAGTTGTTGAGGTTTAGCTGATTGATTTCTCAACTGGTGAGCAGGCATCTGTAGAGAAGACATTGATCTCTGTAAAGCTGGTCACATTATGTCCTAGGACAATAAGCAGCTTAATTTAGGTTTTCAGAGGTATCTATGAATGAAGCTGGGGTCTGTGTCACTACAGCCGCCTGCTATCAGTTATGATGTACAGAAGGTGAATTTCTCACCTCTCTTTTTATCTCCAAGATTTTGACATATCTTGGAAAAACAGGCATTGTAATCTGGATTAATAGTGAATTTTTATTTTTAGCTTAGCTTTCTATGAAGCCCCTCCTTTTTTTCTTCTCCCTGCCCCCCCTTCTTCCCTAAGTGCTGTTAGTGTGTATGAGTGTGGATGCATGTGAGTGAATGAGAGGGCATGACATAATTAAATAACTGCTGTATTTCCCCTCCCCTCTCTCCTCTCTTCTCCAAACATTTTCTAAAACAGCATTAACATGTGATAACATACATTTATTCTCTCATCCTGCCTGTTCAGTGGAGCCTTTGGTATGTGTGGGGCAGAATTTTCTTGTTTTGATGTGCAGATTTTCTTGTATTCTGTACAGAAGGCAACACTGGACCAATACATCATTCCTATGAGCAGAGAGGACTAGGGTTGATCAGTGCCCTGACATTGATATACTGTGCTTTTAAGGGCAGACCTATGAGTCCTTGTGTATATTAAACTAATTCGCCTTTAGTATAATTTCAGTCTCAGTTTCTTTTTTATAATATGTGTCTGTGATCAGTGACCATCAGAGTGGGGAAGAAATGAAAAACCCTTGGTATGAAGCTGCATTTTCTTTGACTTTATCACAGTGAACTGCTTTCAGAAGAAAGCAAAAGAGAAGGGAAATACAGCTGCAGATGATGACAAAGGAAATCAGATTTGTTTAAACATAGCTGGAAACAACGCTGGAGATGAAGACAGTGCTTTGAAATAATTTTTATGGTCAAAGTCATGGCTGCATAAGCACTTCCCAAACAAATTCAGTTTTCTTTCAGGCTGACATGCTTTGTGCACTAACTTTTGGGAACATTTGCCATGTGTCTGGATACTGATGCAATTGTTAATAGTGTTGTTGCCTTCTACTTCTTGATTGATATTGCTTTTTTTTTTTCCTGCATGGATCTTCATAGTCCTGATCTTATGATGACTATAAACAAGTAACCCATGGCTACTCCCTTTGCAGTGCAAGGGAGAGAGACCTTTGTTCTTACATGGGCTGAAATTTTCTTTTTGTCAACCAAAATATTTTTTTTCTTTACACGCCATGGTACTGTTTTGTCTTGGTAAAAAAAATTCCAAATTTTGATTGCTTTTTATTTAAATTGCAAATACTGACTGTCAAAAATTTCAGCAAACTTTGTAGCTGACTGGGAAATATGGAAAAAGCAAAGGTAGAGTTGTATATTTTATTTTAAATCTCAAAATGTTGTAATTCCAAATAAGTTTATGTGCTAGTAACGTAACCAGTCCTCAGTACAAACCTGGGTCAGGAGGGTGTGGAAGTACCTCATACCCCACAGCACTAAGCTATGTTTGCAAAAGGACTCCCAGGACTCAGTTACTGATTTGGTAGATCTTTTCTGTTTCTTGCTAGGGAATGGACCAGAAGTGGATGCCGCCCAGGTAAGTGGAGAAGGACCTGTGTGACTGTGATCATTTCTGTACCACACACTAAAGAGCTTATTCCTCACTGGGTAATCCTATTGAGGAAGAGTAAAACGCCATTAAGGCTTCCAGTAAATCTTTTATAGAATAAACCACTGACATACCATTTGGATGACAGTAGAAGGGATGTAGCTTGATGATCCAGTAACAGGTTGGAATCTGTGGATTCCTGATTTCTAGTGCCACCTGTGACACTAAGACAAAGCATAATCTTGGTCAGGTACCTTGGTTTCCTTTGACTCAATCTCCCAGTTTGTAAGTGATAAAGTTTTCGCATTTACTCTAATGGAATCTTTATGCAAAGGGAAATAAGTACAGTGAAGAGGAGGAAAGAAGCCCTGTTGCTTATATTGAAATGTATTACAGATGAGGCTAAACAGTAATGTGTTATCTGAAAAGCTTTTATTCCTTGCTACCTTAGAGACAATTGAGCTTTAACACATGCATAGCTAATCTTGACAGCATGTCTCTTTATCTATTAAGTATCATTTACACTGCAGGCTGGCTGAGAAGAACTGTATTCAGGGGAGTGCAATTTCGTTGCCAGAGCATTGATCAAAAGGATTTTCTGTTAATGCAAACAGACAAGATACAGAGTATATATGAATGTAAAATGTAGATCTAGAACACTGAAGGACTTCTATTAGAAGATAAATTTATTTCATTAATGAAGTGGTGAAGGATGTTTGAATTCTACTTTGTACAACGTCCAATGAGACAGCACAGTAAGCAGGCACCTCTAATGTGTATGGGATCTGGGTACGTCAATAAATCATTAAAAAATCATAGACATTTGGCACTGAATTATTTGACTACAGTGACAAGCCATTAAGCTCCAGTCCTGCAAAGAATCACTTGTATATTTTTCCTCCCAAAGATAGTGTGTGATGAGACCCTTAGAGGGAAAAGGTGTTTTTTCCAGTCCTGGTACTAGAGTTGGTTCTAGGGAGAGCTGGGCTTGGCTCCTGTCTCTGCCATAAACTGTGTATGATTTAAGCAAATCACTTATATCCCCTGTACTTCAGCTTATTATTAAATGAGAAGAATCGTATGA
The DNA here is from genome assembly GCF_000699145.1 of Aptenodytes forsteri. NCBI lineage: Eukaryota > Metazoa > Chordata > Aves > Sphenisciformes > Spheniscidae > Aptenodytes > Aptenodytes forsteri. The sequence continues at coordinate 6,614,718 of NW_008796193.1, forward strand.
CCTTCTCACCCTCTTCTGCATTTTGGGGAAGTAACTGTCTTCATGTGTTTGCACAGTGTCTAGCACAATAGGGTCCCAGGTTTGGGTGGTGCCTACAGGCACTACAACAAAAAAAAATGTAGTAATAGTAATAAAATGCAAATTTTCATAATTTGCATCATGAAGTTTCCTGAAATAAGAAAATTTTGTTTTGTCTGAGAAAGTTCTTTGTAATTGGATGTAATTGCCTGCAAGGAGTGTTAGCTCATGTGCTTTCTAGAACATTAAAATCTGAACTGCTTTTTCTGCTCTTGAGGGTGAGAGCATTTCAGTGCTTTATTACTCACCATAAAGGCGAATATACTTTAGTCTAAATTAGAGTCGCAGTCTGTATTGCTGTTGTAGTCATGAGATTTTTAATCACTTACTAATTTATTTTAATAAAAATATTAGTTTACTGTTAAACTTCCTTAATTACTTACTATAATCATTATAGGAAATATGGCCAGCTTGTGCTACTCGTTAGGAAAAATAGCTCCTATTCAATGTAATCCAGGGTGATACTTTCACCAGACCCTTGTTTCCATGTTAAAATTGTGAAATATATGGGCCTTAAATGCTCAGGTAGAGAAGACTCCACAGCAGGGGTATTGCAAAGGTAGCAGGGAGGATATGGCAAAGATGCTTTGGGATGTTTGAGGTGCACAAGGATGCAGCTTATGCCAGTAGTGACTTGTAGCAATCTGAGAATACTGTGGTCCTTAAAACAGCAAGGAGAATGACATTACATGACTTAACATATAACTGCTCTCCACTCCCATTTATTGGGCTTGTGAGACTGGTTGCCTCTGTGCTTCAGCAAGAAGTGCTTGCAGAGATAGTCTTGACAATAGAAATAAGTTCAGCACACCATTTGAACTTATCTAATCTCCTCCTGAGTAGGGATAACTAGCCAACGGATCACTCTGCAAACAGAGTTATTCTGCTTCCAGTGCGAGAACAAATTTGTTCAGAGCTGTCTTGCATCACAGAGTGTGGGCGTATCTTTGGAAAACCAGCACAGAATCTTTCCATATCATTTAACGAAATAGTGTTCTTGCTATTTAAAGGTGCCAGATATGGTCTCCAAAGCTTCAAACTTCTTTTTTCAACAGCAGAAAAATGTTCTGCCACTTCTGTACAAGCACAGGATGTTGTAGTTCCCTCTAATATTCATTCCTCAGCTGAGGCTGCTGGATAGTGTCAGTGGGTAAGATGAGGACATCAGTTGAATGAGAACTGGATGGAAGCCACCAGCTCATGTCAAATACACCATCAGATGGGTTTGAAATTTGGCACCTTGTCAAGTCAGGACATAGCTGATCTTACACTCTATGCCATATCACAGTACCAAGTCCCTGAGCTACTTAGATTCAGTTTAAAAGTCTATGGGTGACTGTCCTTGTTCATTCTTTGATGCTGATCCTCTGTCTAATATCTTGTCACTGATATTAAAGCAATGTTTTGCATACTTAATTACTCTTTAAGCTAGTGTAGCTTATAAGTCTATGTCATCTTTTTCTGTTTTCCAGACATCTCCCAAATAGCTGATGGATGTTGCCTTCATAGATACCTTTCTGAAATTCAGGTTTAAAAGGCAGAAGCCATGACAGAGAAATTCGCTTATCTGTCTGAACTCTGAGTGGTAAGAGGCTTCACTTCTTTTGACGTTTTTGTTATGCTGGGAAATCAAGTCCTTAAATCAGAACACCTCATTTATCTCACAAAATTAGATTGGTTTCAGCACAACCCAGTAAAGAACATCTGTGGCTACACAAAATATGCCATTAGTGTATCAACCAAATCAAGGGACTGTACGTGGTATTTAATTTGAGAGATGCCTGTGGTGCAGTTATATTTTTTCTAGTGCTAAATATAATAAAGAAAAAGTATGTGATTGTTTCAAGTACATGAGGTACTTAACTCTTCTTTTTTGCTGTAGCATCTGTAAAGCCCAAACAGGACAAATTATTCTGTGAAGGGTAGAGAGCTTCTTGTATTTGTGTTACCTGTGTACATATGAGCATTTCTTCCTTGGGAATATTTGAATCTATTTTAAAAATAAAATTATTTAAATTTGAGCTGGTTCACGTCCTCCACAAAGACCCAGTAGTGAACCTATTTTAGATCTCTTCTTTCTGAAGTACAGATGATCTTACTTGAGGAAGCAGTTAACGACCTAGAGGAAGCAGTTAACGACCTGCTACACCACCTGGACACTCACAAGTCTATGGGGCCAGATGGGATCCACCCAAGAGTGCTGAGGGAGCTGGTGGAG
>NW_008796193.1:6618220-6623766 GCF_000699145.1 Aptenodytes forsteri
CATGAGGAAAAATTTCTTTACTGAAAGAGTGGTTAAACATTGGACCAGGCTGCCCAGGGAAGTGGTGGAGTCCCCCTCCCTGGAGGTATTTAAAAGACGTGTAGATGAGGCGCTTAGGGACATGGTTTAGTGGGCATGGTGGTGTTGGGTTGACAGTTGGACTCGATGATCTTAGAGGTCTTTTCCAACCTTAATGATTCTATGATTCTGTGAGATGCTGAGGTAGCATGAGAACTTTCATCTCTTCCTCTTTTGTCTGGTAAGAAATACAACAAGGGAGAGTATCATGGGTTGATTGTGATTATTTAATCCCTTACAGCAGTTTGTTAAAAGGGGCATTGTTAGGACTCATATCTAGTAATTTCTGAAGGGTATCATGAGAGAATGCTCTTCAATATTTCATGGTTGGGGAAGTAATCTGAAACCCAAGGGACATAAGCATTTGCATTGAGTAAAGTCCTTGGACTTCTGTGACTGTTTTCAGAGGCAATACAGGAGAAGCAGAGAATTTAGGGACAGCCTATTACTGTATTAAAGGAATACACAAAGGTTTCAAGTTTTATGGGATGTAGAAACCAGTTAAAAGAAACATGGAAAAAAGAAAATGTGAAGAATCATTTATTCATTATATGGTGGGCGGGTGGCTGTCTCACATACTTTGTGGGATGACCAGGAATACTTAAGTGAAGACAAAAAATAGATGTTCTGGTGTCATTAAAAATTACTGGAAGTGGTTCTCCTAGGAGCCGGTGGGGAAAGATGAGAATGTAGGGAGAAATGCATTTAACTATGCTCACTTTAAAGTGATAGTGGAATTAAATGGACTGGGTTGAACTTTGGTGAAAGTTTCTGGCAAGAATACTGAAGCCAGTTTATAAAAATTGAGGTCAAGGAGCTTTGGTTACATCTTACACATGATTGAATAGAAAATATGATACTGTAACCTGCTAAACCAAGTGGATTAGGTAATATATATCTATAAACTGATGGTTCAATCAGTGGCTTGGAAAAAATAGATGGCGTTTTAGGAAATTCAGTTTAAAGTGCACCTACAATTGAAACTAAGCAGTAAAGTACAGAACAAGAGGGGACAATAATGTTATAAACTATGCTACTGAAAGTTCACTGTGAGTGTTGGGAACTGGACCATAAAATGACTGAAAATAGGCACCATATTCTTTCAGCTTCAGACATCAGTAGCTACTGAGCCCTTCCTAGGCAAAGAATATTGTCAGCAATCTGTGATTAAAATCAATTAGTGCCTGGGCAGCTTACCATCTGGAGGAGGGAAAATCTTTCATTCTCTCAACTTGTGCATCTCATTTTTGAGTTGTGAAAAACTCAGCCAATCCGCTGTGTTCAGTAACTCAGCTGCTTCCATAGGGTTCTGTTTTCAAAGTTAAAACTAGAGATAATTATCTTACTTATCATTAATATATTTATCTAAATTTTAAACCAATTCATTTTAGGGGACTGTAGAGAAATTTCGGGGGGGGGGAATGTATGTTATCTTTCTTTTTTAATCTAAAGATGTAATCATTTTTTCAGGATTCTGATAGGTTGGTCCTGAAAACTTAGAATGTGCCACCCTTCTGGCAACATGTATTATTTCAGTCATTCTGGTGGTGACAATGTGCAGAGCCAAATCCAGCACTACCATCTCTACGCTGACATTGGTGGAGTGACAATGTGGAGGATTCTGACCAAGGCTTTTGCTGTTGTTGTGTAGAAACTCATGATGCTTTTTAAGCTAAAATTTGAAACCAGCCTTTTGGGGTAATGAATTTCAGTCAAGAATATCCCCCATCTTTTTTTCCTAAAAGGGCTATGTGAAATACATATGAGCAGTCTGACTGTGTACCCTCTGTTTTAGTTTCTGTATATATGTTTATAATAAGATTCCTCAGAGTATTGCAGCAGAGAGTAGTAGCTATTTATAACCTGCAGAAAGAAAATACTGGGATGAACAGTTTGAGGATAGATGGATCCAATAGGAAGGAAGGGTTTGACAGGTATGTATATATAAATTTTCATGAGTTGCCACAAAACCTAGTTCTGCTTTTGAAATGCAACAAACTGAACATATAAAATACCTGCTCCGTGATGACCGTCATATATTTACATGGGTTTATTAGTCTGTTTCTGATAGCTATTTTGCTTAGTTTATGTACACCTTTGGCTACATTTGATTCCTTTGCTTTGTTGTGTTTGCATTATTTTTAGAATAAATTTAAAAGCCACAGCTGAGACTGGAGCCTCAAGATATACAAAGGTGTAGAGAAAACTGTGTGAGAAAAAATAAAGGTAGCAGTGGACAAATAACTCATTATGGTCAAGTAGTGAGTGGGACAGCTGAGCCTGGAGGCCTCCTCCATCCCAGTCCAGTGGGGGCTTCCAAATCCCCCCGTGTTCCTTTAAGATCCCAGTTGTCAGAAGTAGAAATTGTCACAGTTCTAATGACTGAATGGAGTTCAGTCCAATACCCGCTATGTATTTCAGGTATATTCTGATATGTTGTCAAAGCCTTTTTTTTTTTTACATTCTTCTGAAGCATCATTAAATTGTCTTAATTTTGGTAGCCAATTCCATCTGCACCTTTTTAAAGAGCTTTTTGATGAAGAATAAACAAGTTTGCATTGGTAATTTTGCAGAATCTTTGACTTATAACGCCTGCCATGTTTTATTTTCTATAGATCAGTCAGTTAAGCCTTTCATGTTTAGAAGGTTCAATCTGCATGAAAGTGGAGAGGACATCCAGAACATGTAGAACAAAATTGTATTACACATTTATGTCATCCTGACGAATTGCTTTAAAATAGTCCCCAGTATGATTTCCACAAAATGTATTTTCCAGAAGTTTTTTTTAAATGTAACTATCTTCTCAAGTCTGGGGAGATAACTAATATCATACCTATTATTTATGATCAATTTTCTCTTCCTTGACTTCTTTCTGAATTGAAATCAGACCAACTAAACTAGCTTTTGGGATATCAGGTGTTCATAAGTACTGGTGACCATAATGCTTGTTAGTTACATAATAAGTGACAGAGATTTTCTGAAATTGGAGAGTACCACTTCCTGACATCTGAATAGTTAGGTTGATAAGTATATGTCTGTTTATAGAAATGCTGCATTTAAGTTACAATCCTAAATCCAATTCTCTAACTGGCTTTTCATATTAAACTTCCCTTGTGAATGATTTGAAGCTGATAGTTGGTCTTCTCAGGTATTGTATCTGCTAGTGATATTGTTTAAATCATCCTGCGTGGCACAGATTGATTTTAGTTGACTTAACATGAAACTGTAGAACTATGGGCTGAATATCCACCTCTTTGTTTTCAGCATTTAAAGTTGAAAGTCACTGTAAACTTTTTAGTTCCTACCACCTTCAGGTCTATCAGGGCTGCAACATTGACATCAGTGCTAGTAAGCCTTTTTTCCAGAATGCTGAGAGTGAAGTAGTTCACCTCTTTTCTCATGGCTTTGTAAAGGCAGTGCCTAAACTGTCTGTGGGATAGAATGCTCTGGGGCTTTTTCTTTTTTTTTCCTTTCTTACAAGCACAGACCACATTCCCAAATAGAAAACTATAAGGCTTCTGCCTGAAGTTTGGATTCAAGTCCATCTCTGCTTATCTTTGAAGCTCTGTGCTAGTGAAGCTGAAGGTGGATTGTCACCAGCAAAGGTACTCCCTGGATAGTGTTCTGGAGCTTGGTGCTCACTGACATGGATTTTATTCATTGAGGTAGCTGAGAAACAAGCAGGGTTATGAGCAGAGTAGAAAGGAATGGCTCAAATGAACAGAGAAAGTGCTTTGTCATGTAAGAGCTGTACTGGGCCATGAACCTTTACACTTCTCTTCCATGTAAGTGACTAAGGAACGGTAGGGAGCCCCATTACTTCCCTGTATGTGGGCTACTTTATCTTCATAAATGGGAAAGGGGCCAACACCAGATTGCTATTCTCCTGCTATGCAGGAGGGCAAGAGGTGGGCAAGCAAGCATGTGAAAAATACTGAAACTTGATGTTATTTTTCATTCTTCTATGTAGATTCATTTGCCGATGTTTCTGTATTTGTTCAACTGAGCCACAGCAAAAAAAGGAAAGCAAGCTGCTAGGGAAAGAGCCAAAACTGTTTTCCCCCAGTAGGGGATAACTGAGTGAGATAATGAGATCATACTTTGATTCTTTATTTGCTCAAGCTGTATTACAGTAACCTGTTAATATTTATTTATAATGTTTACATTTTAGTAAAAAGGCTGATGTGCTAATCAGTGTAACTTTATGGACAGTAGTTTCAGTTTAGAGTCTGCACAGGCAGCTGTGTTGAAAGTACAGAGATTGCCTTGCAGCAATTTTTCTTGAAAAATATTTCCAATTTTTGTTAGCAAGAGCAAACAAGCTTTTATGCGCTAATGGTGTAATATGAACTAGTCTGAGTTATGAGCACCTCTCAAGAAAAAAGCAGATCCTGATAGCACTATATTTTGATAGTTACTTTCCTTCCGCTGTCAAAATGAATTCCCCCTAGTTTTATATTTCTATTGCACATTCTCTAACAGCTGAGAGAATATCAGTGTTCTGCCCAATTCAGCTTTAGCAAGGCCATCACTTCCAAACTTGTTATATTCTATAGTATCCTATATTAATAAATGCTGGTAATAAGAGATATGTGGGTTGAATGAACAAGCTGTTTATAAACCTCAGGAAATTTTCAGTTAAAACATTTAATCTTCAGGATACACAACCAGCTAGCTTTCAAAAGATATAGACTTGAGAAATACTGGTTTAATATTTTAAAATTCTCATATCTTTTCTTGAGTGTTTACTTGTTCTTTGTGGTTACAAAGGCTCTTCTTTATAAAAAAAATGGAGCTTTCTGTCAGCAAAAGATATTTTCAATGTAAAGGACAGTAGTGAAATAAAAGGAAAGAAAAAGAAAGCAAACTGACTGTAGGGAGATAATGGCACTGTTTTAGTCAATAGGTCAGCTATTTGTGGCTGTTAATCAGCTATATTCACTTTATTGACCAAATGACACATTCCCATTTTTTTGTGTGTGGTATGATGGTAATGATGATGCAGCTGCAGGTGAATGAGTTGGGCTCTGTTCTGAATACCTAGTGTAAAGCATGAAATAATCCACCTGGACTATTAACACATCATTTGAGTTTACAATGTAGAGAGTTAGATTTTTGTTTGCATATTAACAGTAAACTTATTTAGCCTCTGAGATACTGTAAATATGGTACACATTAAGGATGACAATGGTCTATTATATAGCGAAGATCTTTGCTCAGTGTGAATTTAGTATGAATTTCAGGTAATAAAGCTGAACACTGCAGTTCAGTGTGACACATTTCAGACTTGAAGCATAGCTACATAAAGGTATCCAAGTTATTAAGACCAAGTTTGGCTGCTGAAGTAGCTGTATTGCCATCAGACTCGTTCTGGCTTGCACAATCCTACCACAAGAGTTCCTGTCTGTTGTGGTTTAACCTCAGTCAGCAACTGAGCACCACACAGCCGCTTGCTCACTCCTCCCCCC
>NW_008796193.1:6629306-6644208 GCF_000699145.1 Aptenodytes forsteri
CATGGGAAGCTGGAAAGTCCTTGACTAGTGTAAGCATTACCTAGCAACAACTAAAACATGGGTGTGTTATCAACTTTGTTCTCCTCCTAAATCCAAAACACAGCACTGTACCAGCTACTAGGAAGGCAATTAACTCTATCCCTGCCGAAACCGGGACACTGTCACAGACTTTCCATTTGGGGGTTGACTTTGTGCACCTTTCAGTGCACCATTTTTCACAAATGAGCAGGATTCTCATATATTTTCATTTTGTTGTTTGCATTCATCAGAGTAACGAGCAGCACAAGCCTGTATTAGATTTATGAAACATTAAATCATCCAGTGTGGCTAGGCTGCCCAGAGAAGTTGTGGATGCCTCATACATTTCTATAGGTTCTCAAATGGCTGTTTCTGTCATTTTGTGTGTTCTTTTAGCTGCATCAGTTCCAGCTATTGCAATTCACAGGACACCCAAGCAAGCTGAAGTGTCAGTTTAGAGATGGAGCGTTGGCTTAGTAACTTAACTTTAAAATATAGAGATTTTTTAAGCTTTCCTTATAAAAGCAAATTGGGGTCTAAATTAATTTCTCTACTTTTCTGGGAGCTTGAGGCTAATGTGAGTGACTTCTATGTTCAACTGCCTTAGTCAGCACAGTAGAAGGTTACCACCATTGAAAACTGGGCAATTATCAGTTTCCCCAAGCAAGAAATACTATATACCCAGCAAATCTGTCTAACTCGATTAGGAAAACAGGAGTGAAGGCATTTTGCCTTTCTTTACCTGGGGGCTAGGTGCTTCTAAATGTCCTTTCTAAATTCTGCTTAAAATGTCTTTCACTCCAACCTGCCTATTTCTCCCTGTCCCAATCAAGCACTGCTACCCTCTCCCTTCTGCCTCCTCACATTAAGTACATACTGAGTATGCCAAAAAGTTTTCAAAAGTTCTCTCATGAAGGCTTTTCTTGCTGCTCTGTGCTTCTCTGTTGGTGTGGTTTTTTGGTGTGATGTATAGAATTTAAGGCCCTAATACTGCAGCTGATTCTGTGTAGGAGTAAACCCGTACCCATTTACAGCCCCAGTGACTCCAAGGGATGGGGTGCCAAGGGATTGGTGGATGACAGGGCCTTGAGTTAGTCACAGTCTTGAGATCATATATGCCCAATTACCTAAATGTTCTATTAGAAGACAATAAACCAGATATTAATTCTGTAAATAGAGAGGGATTAAACATCCTGGGTGAGACAGATTTAATATAGAGCTTGAAAATTAATCAGACTCCCTGACCCCTGTCATTTCAGTCTTGTTCTGAAGGTCAAAACCTTTCAGCAGCAGAAGTTAAAAATCCTGTGTTGGACAGTCTTTGAGCATCTCAGAGTACATCATGCTTTCTGCCCACCACTTCGGGGCTTCACTGCGGACAGACCCTTCCTCAGCTAGTTCCAGGATGTACGGGATTTACTGTAATCGGCTGCGTTTGGGGATGGATGACTTTCTCTGTCACCAGCAGGTTCAGCCTGGCCCAGGGTGCAGCAGCACAGACAAGGTACAGTTCTCATCCTCTCTGCTCAGCTGTACCTTCTTGATGGTGTGGGTGCTGTGCATCTTTGCTTAAACTGTGAACAAAGAGATTATGCAATTATGCCCTTTGTCAAAGGGGTTTCCTGGATCCAGTGAGGGGAAATGATGTCATTCTCAAGCGCTGGTCCTACCTTGCCACTTGTAAGCATTTGGAGTAAAAAGGAGGGAGTAAGTACAACTCGCTCCTAGGTTAGGTGTGGGATCTCATTACCTGTTTGGATCCAGCAGTGCATTGCTCCTACAGAACAATGATTCCAGCCTTTCAAGGTCTGGTTGTTACTTCCATTATGTGTTTTATGTATTGTAAATTCTTTTGGGTCAACCGGGTTTTTGGCTACTTCACAGAAAATGGTAAGGGATCAAACGTTCATATCTGGGTGCTGATTCTGGAAATTTTCCTGGGTACATTAACGTACATTTTGCTCATGGAGGATGCTACAAAACATTGAGTCATGAAGATACTGTTAACAGGCATCACTGTTTTAAAATTAATTGTAACTCTGTTGAGAATTTATCGATTTTAGTTTGGAAGCTTGTTCTACTGTGTACCCTAACATAGTACTTAGCAGCCCTACTTTGAGCTAGTTAAAATCTTCAGTAATGGCAGGAAGGTACTGTGTGGTTGTGTTAAGCAGATGCCATTTGGATAGTATTTTTTTCTGATGTTTGGCTTAAATTTATTGGGTGAATATGCACCCTTACAGTGTCAAAACCCTTAGACAGTTAAAGCACTTTTGCACTACCTTAAAGAATAATTGACAATACTTTAGTCATAAGACAACTCCAAGAAACCTGATGCTGAGATTCCACATGTGCAAAGAACATAAATTGACTCGTTTTTTTTAAGACAAATGAAAAGTAAACAGTTGAAATAAAATGAAATTTCCATTCAGCCTGCAAGCTCACAGTAACTTCTAGTGGTTACAGTTAATGTGAATGTACATTTTTTTGGTTCAGTCATTATTTTTAACAGTTGAGCCTATCTAATCATTAGCTGGATCGTGAAGTCAATTCCTTTCATGTATTCAGTAACTCATCTTGTCTAAATTGTTTCAGTTCCTCAGAGATAGTTTTTGAATATGCATGACATACTTCAGCATAATAACTAGGAAGTCATTTTATGTTGCATCTCATTAGCAAAATAAAGTATCAAAACAGGTTTCCTTTCCTTTAGAGGAAGCTCTTCAATTAGCTCTGGAGAATAATTCACCTTCAGTTCCCTCACACATTAATACCTATTCCTGAATATTTGATCTTAAATACTAGACTAGATTCACTTTAATTGCATTGCATACAATTTACTTTTCCTCTTCAAGGATCCTAAAAGACTAGACCAATTTGGGGCCGAGTTCTAAGTAGGGTATAAACCAAAGCTTGAATCAAAGAATTTGTTCTGTGCTTTGGCACAATGTTTATGGGACAGACTTCTCAGCTCTTGCTTTCAGTAAGTAGCATGGAGCAAGGCTACTGAGAGCAGCTGGCTGCTCAGGTTGCTCCTTCCCATAAAGCAATATGTGTCAGTGGTAGAGCCCTCAATCTGGTGCTACTTCTACAACCCACATAAGAGAGAGCGCAGAACTTGCTCCACAATTGGTTGATGTACCACATCAATATATGTCCTATAAAAAAAAATTATATTTATGTGGTTCCAAAATATGAGTCACATTATAAACAAGTATATCCTTGCATACCATCTGGGATGACTTCATTCTCTGCTGCAGCAGAACACAGCAATTACTGAAGTGTGCACTGTGATACCACATGGCAGTTTAGGACAGGAAACAACTCAACTGTACATTCAAAACTAGAGGGAAAAGCTACAGAGGTAGTATATGGTGCTATGGTCAGGGCATAGGTACTTTGTCTTTTGAGATCTTAGGACTATATAGTCCTATGTGTAAATGGTCGTTATAACTGCTGGCTTTTTTGTTTGGGTTTTTTTAATGCTTTCCCAGGTGGCTATATTTTCATATGGATAGAGATTCTCAGTAGAATCCCTGGACTCAGGGGATGTGTCCCAGGAACGACTGAAAGAGAAGCATGAATAGCTATCTGCTAGAGCCCAACACTTAAGCTTACAATACCTAGTCTGTCTTTGAAATGCCCTGAGTAAATACTGATTTAGTATGAGGTTTACACTGCGATTTTGTCATGGAGGTCATGGGAACCATGAATTTGAAGAAACCTTAGGATTTTTGTAATACACCCCACTGCTTACCTAGAGGCCATTTTGGATTATAGAAATAAGGTGCAGGCAGGATTGCTGGCCTAGAGGACGAATGGTTGCCCTATCACTCCAACCTATAACAGGCATGAAGCAATCTTGTAGATAGGAGAATCTGCTCAGTAAAGCTGTTGTTTAGTAGTTATAATCATATTCGACACACTTTCCCTTCATTTGCCCTCATGTAATTTATTAGAAATGTTCATATTGAAATCAAAGCCTTCATGCAAAAAGAATCTGATGGAAACATAAGAGATGCTACTGTGCCTACAGTATACTCGATCATTCAGGGGAAAAGAAGGATTTTATGTCTGCCTTAAAATTGTGACCTAAGATATAGTAAAAAATACATGCTTATAAACCTCAGCTGTGATAATATCTTTAAATACACCACACAAACATTTTTACTGCATTTTGTACATGTCTTGTGAAGAACGGATATGGAGTTCACTGAGCCTTATGTACTGAGGGTTGTTATGAAAAGTCAGTAAAATACAGGAGCAGTGGTGTAGGAAAAAAGATGTGAGTGATGTAAAAGGAAACAAATTGCATCTTGGTGGGGCATGGCCTGGACAGAGCAATCATTCTTACTCCTCAAGTAATTTCCATTTCTCCATGGAGCGGCTTTATAATTAATGCTCTTTGCTTATGGTACATTTATGCCTGCAAAAAAAAAAAAATAGAAGTAGACATGTCCTTCATCATGTATCCCAGCATGCAGGCCAGTAATTATTCTTATATAACTTGTATTGTTTGTAGTATAAAGCTCCCATGCAGTGCCAAACACTGAAGGGCTGCTAATACATTCAGCAAGCACAAGTTAGGAAAAAATAATTCTTTTGAGTGGGGCTAGAGAAAAAAAATCCCTTTGACTCTCCAACCCATCTGTACTGATGAGTGGGCTTGAGGTTCGGTGCTGTCATACTTGCAGAAAGTGTAGACGTAGCAGAATAGAACTCTTCTCTCCATCCTTCCACCCCTGCATTGCCTGAGGAAAAGCTCAGATCCTGTGCTGGAGGGCTGGGAGAGATCCCTGTGGAAGGTTCCTCTGAAGGTTTGGATCAATCCTCATCATTTGTATGAGTAAACCTGTAGGAGCTGCTTCACTTCCAGGCACTTTGGACCAAGCATCAAAGTTTGATTCCTGATCCCTAGAATCCCTTCTTTATCCAAACCCTACAAGTGGCGTGTAGCTCTAGCTCTGAGCTTCACTCCTGTGAATAGACATTTCTGCCATGCTACTCAAGCTTTAGCTACATAATCTGTGAATGCACAGAGTGAACTAATATCAGTTGAATGAAGCAGATTACAAGTTAGAAATATTTCCTCTTTGCACTAACTTGTTTTAAAGTTTTGTTTTGATTAAAATCCCACAGTTTTAAGCAGCAGTTGTTACTTTTTTCACAAGTCCCTTTAGGGAGTCTCTGGCCTGGTTGACCAGCTGCAGAACGCTTGATACTGTGAAGTTTCTATTACTAAAAGAAGATAAGCTCACCACCATTAATATTATCTGTAACTTAAAAGAGGAACATGTATTTCTGAACTGGTTTTAGGAAATAAAAGCTTCTAAGTCAAAACTTGATCAAAACACCTCTTTATTGTAGGTATTTTGGAGAAAATCTAGACACCAGACAGACAGACAAGTTTTGATATGTAGGTCAAGGTTACTTGATCAGAATTCAGTAAAAAACCCAAATATTACATTTCATTTAAATCCTCTTCTAGCAAGCAAGACTTCAGCTTTATGCAAGCAATAAGGAGAAAATGGGCCATTTCTGTACTGAGATCTGAACTAAACAAGTGCCAGGTTCAAACTCAGCAGTCTCTATCTTGTCTGTCTGCTACTGAACAGGTTGATTTAATTGATCCATAGCATAAACAGTTATAGTACTGACATGGCTCCTGACTTTTAGAATTTAAATTCTCAGGACTCTCTCTCTCCTGATATTTGGTAGTTTTATTAAACCTCTGGCTTTTGCAGTCCAGTGGTTATGTAGGCAAGCCAGCTTTTCCTTTATTGCAGTTTAAAAATGTGGCGGGTGTACATCTAAAATATCAGAGACACACTAAAAAATGTGAATACATTATCTGTGGGGGAAAGATTCACACTTTTAAATAAGTCTTGTGTTTTTTTTAAGGCCCGACTCACAATTTTAATGCTGGTGTTGGCAATATTGCTGGTTTTCTCCAGACAGTTCTTTTTGAAAGGGAAAAAACTCACAGTACCCCGTGGGACGCTTATCTTGAAATTCAAATAGGAATGGTAGATATGTAAAAGAAAGAAGATGAAAAAGAAGAGAATGCACAAATCTAACAATCCCGGGACAGATGTTTAAAGCTGGATTATATCTTGTCTTGTCTACTCAGGGATGTTCAATAAAATTAACCCAAATGAATTTGGATTTGAAATGTACTAGTGAAACCATATTAAATTGTTTTATGTACATGCAGTCAGAATTTAAATGGCCTCAATCTGCTTTAGTTTGATTCACTTTGGAATGAATTAATGAAGCCAAGTTATGCCACCTTTATTTCTGAGTGAAAGTCCATCCATTTAGTAGAGCTGATCTACACAATTTGCCTTAAATTAACACCTTTTGATTAATTCAGCTGCTTTTCCTGAGTGTCCTTGACATATCTGGGAGATAGCAAAGGGCCAGCAAAGGAATGAATGACTGTCAGATTCAGTGAGATTCTTTCTTTGTTATGCCTACCTCTAGATTTTTCAGACTTCTAATATACCCCGTGGAACACGCTGCCTTCCTTCCCTGATGAAGTCAGTGAAAACTCAGCTGCAGATGGTCTGAATTATGTATATTGCAGATGATGTATTTGTGTTTCTTTAAGCAGATGTGCGTAAAGACCCAGCTGAAGTTGTCGTGTTGTTCCACCTTGCGAGCATGGAGCTGCCAGCAAAGGGTACCTTCCCATCGCAAGTTCCCTGCATCACGTAAACATGGGAAGAGAAAATGGACAGAAAATATATCAGCCAGTACCTGTGCCCATTTTCTGCATCTGAAATCAAGGTGGCAATTATTAATACAAGCAACAGGGCAAACTGAGTAGAAATCATATGCAGGCATCTTTCTACCAAATAAATACTAGCACACAGTGTTGAGTTAATGTGGGCTTTCTGCTTTCGTGCTGCCTGCTGAAAGACAGGTGGTACCTGACCCACATGAAGTTGGAGTGCCACAGAGAGGTAATACCAGATGCAACACAGCTTGCCAATGCAACATTAGCTAGACAAATTTTGCAACTAATTTTAAAAGGCAATAAGAGTTTATACCATATCCTCTGTTTCTCATGTGCTGACAGTGTTTCTGATTTAGTGCTAGGGGGTGGATTTATATATTGTCAAATCCAGAAGAGCTCTGAATGAGACACCACAATGATTCTTGCTTGGTGTTGTCGAAATGAAAAGCCTGGAAAATGAGTCTCTGTCTTTAAAATAGCATGTGGTTATGTGAGATTTGGATTTAATGATCCAAGATATCCTTTTCAATCCTGTCACACATTTTAGGTTTTTTTCTTTTCCATTCTCTATGCTGCATTCTTTTACTTCGTAGTATCAATTGAAGACTTGTTGAGCTATGGAATAGAGGATGTTGCCCATCACTTTAAATATTTGCACTAACTACTGTGCTCTCTTTCAATTTTAAGAAGCACACATTTCATATCACAAGTATCATTTTCTAAATCAGTACGTAGCATTTCAGTGATACAGGTCTTTAAAACAGAACTTTGATTTTAATAAAAATGTTATTAAAAGGAAGCAGGATTTGAGAGTCTGTGGTGGCTTTGAACTGAAAAACACTGCCAAAAATCAGGGGAATCATGCAGATCTCACTAGCATCTAGATCCAGCTTTAAATTGCACTGTAAAGAGGCAGTAGACTCTTGGAAATATTGTAGGAATCTAAACTGTTTTATAACAAAAGTAGATCCCTATTTGTGTGTATCCAGACAAAAAGGTAGATTAATTTAATTATGCTCCCCCTGGTAACATATAGAACATTTCAAATCAGACAATTTTCCCAGCAAAATCTTTTCTATCTTCCTCAGCACGTAACTGGAAAGCAGAAAACTACATAGAACCTTCAAATCTGGTTGTGGAAGGGTCTGAAGTTTAGTACAGATTGGGATACAAGCCTTCCTGTCCTTAATACCAAGATAGATTTTCTTATAGCTGCTTTCCCATTTGCCACATATCATGACACGAAGTATGACAGAGATCAAAAGTGTGATTTGATCCTCATTGGAAAGTACTTAGGCAAAATATATTATATTTAGAAAGCAACCAGTATCATTTACCTACCATTTGAAATTATTATTTATGTATTTTCAGTGTAAGCTGTATTTTGGACTCATGGTTCTCACTACATGTTCCTTTGCTCTCATTCACTACGGAGAATATATGGAACACTCGAGCGGTTCCCAACAAGCCCAGATGAAAAGCTGTGAGCTATATATACTTCTGCAGGAGTGGGGTTGGGGTTGTGGCATTTTTACTAGTGAATAAAATGTCTTCCAAACCTATTCATGCTGCAGAGCTATAAATGATGGATTTTTCACATTAATGAAAGGAGCCCTTGGAGCCCTCCAGAGTGTATAGTTCTATTTTTACATTTCACTATCGGAGAATGAGGAAAGATAGGCCAATGTGTTTCTTTTTTTAAAATGGCAGTAACAGAAATTTGGCCTGTTCTGGCCATCATTAAAGTGCCAACATTGTTAAACATTGTTGGGCACAAATGCAAAGCTCATACTTGTTACATCATTTCATCAGGGGGATTTTTTTCACTTACTTTGAGCTCATTAGCAGACCTGACCTAAAAATAAACATACACAGGAAATCTGAAACAGCTCCACTATGAAAGCGATGTGATATATGGTCTTAGAACGGCATTACAATTTGGAAATCAAGCTTGAAAGTCCCCAAGAAATGGTGCTGTGGCTTATTATGTTGCTGTTTGTTCTGTATTGTTACCTGTATCTTGGTGTTTGTGAGTACAGAAAGGGGAGAAGAGCTCTCATGTGAAAAGTTTAGTCCCCTGTGTTTGCTTTTCAGGGAGGATTCTGTCATCCTCTGGATGTCCTGAAAAAAAAGGTTTTGATTAAAGCAGAACAGAAAAAAATCTGCTATCCCTAAAGTGGCTATGATAAAAAAATAAATTAAGAGCAAAAGCGTCAATTCACAGGTTGTCTTTACTGATCACCCTGAAATAAAAAGGGAACATATAATTTCATCTTCACCTGATCTGTCTTTAAAAGTGTGTGTAGCTGTAGTTACATAAACAGTACTCTCTCATCCAGAACTGATAAGGCAGCGGAAATAATAGATCCCGGACAACAAAACTGAAGTAATTTGTTCTTTTAGCTTAGTATTGCAACCAGGTTTATTCATATTCTGTTTTTGTGAACAGCAAAGCTAGAACTGCATAAAAGTAAAAGCTAGATTCATGCCACTGAGACAGCTTTGACTTCCAACTGGCATTTAGGATAAACAGTGTGAGAGGTAATAAAGTTTCAGCTCTCTGTAAGCAGGAGGGAACTGTATTGAAATTGGACTCCTAAAAGGGTTTGCTAATTTGCAGCTTCCTTGAGAAAAAAGAATGGGGTCTCTGAGTGAAGCTACCTATGTGTTCCTGTAAGCTCAGACATATAATCTTCCAGGCATCTCAGCATGAGGCTTCTTCTCAGAATACAATATTCAGTTGTTGGACTGGTACTCCTAAAATGGTTTCAAGCATGTATAAATGAGTCAGGAGTGAACAACAGTAATAAGTAACTGCATGTAGGAAAGAGGCTGCATCCTTGAAGCCTTTGGGAATCATTTAAAATGTGTTGATTTCTTTACTTTTCCTTGGTTTCTGGCTTGGGTGAAAAGATTTTAAAATGTGAGAGGCAAAAAAAAAAAAAGCAATGTGCAATAAATAAAAACCCAAGGAAAGAAATCAAGACATTAAAGTTGCAAAAAGCATGTGGCCCAGTGCTATCAGAGACTTTGCATCATCCTCAGCAAGTGGCCAAGTGTCACGCCCCACCTGCGGGAAGGGGAGAGTGACTAAGACCCGCAAATCCCCTCGGTGTGGATTAAGGTGAAATAACACTCAAGGTCCAAAAAACAAACTCCAACTTTAATGGCACAAACACTTCTATAAGCATCAACCCTCTATGTCTTAATATATAACACAAGCTAAGCGGCTTTATGGTGAGTTGAGGTAGGCCTTGTATTACTTAACAAATCACCAGTCCTGGATCCAGCGTCGGACCCGCCAACGGGGGGGGTCGGTGCGGAGAGAGAGAGTACCCCTGGGGGCTCACGTGCGCCCCTATTTATTGGCTCCAGCCCAAGGTTTCTAGAGTCTTCTCTCACCCCAGCTCCAGGAGTGGTTGAGACATTAGTCAGTCAAGGAGAGTGACACCGGGCCCCTCCCCGTGGCTGGCTTCTGGAGCTTTCCCTGGGGCATTGTCTGTGCTTACAGCACAGACACGTGGGCCTCGTCCCTTACACCAAGTCACATCCCGTGGAAGGAACAGAGGTCAGGCTCTCTGGAGAAATCATTATGTTAATCACCAATACAAGGCGGTTTAAGAAATTGAAGAGATTCATATGTGAAGCCTATTTAAAGATTTAATATACCGTCTATAGTACCTTAAATCAGCACCAGGGAAGAACAGAGAGAATGGAGGACCGTAGCTGTTCCGAAGCAGTTTTCATCTTGATAGAGGTCATTACAGTTGCTTAAAAAATTGCTCTTCTTTGATGTTCTACAATGCCATAACTTGGGTAGGTGATAGACTGAACTGCAAACAGTGTTATTGATAACTGTGCTAAATCTAAATTGCTATTTTAATCAACTGTAACACTTAGATTTTCAGCTGATAAAAATGTGTGCAGAAGACACGTTGCTGGTGTAAGTGCAGTGGTATTTGAAATCAATATAAACTGAGAAAAATTATGTTCCTCTCTGCTTTTCTTCTTAGGTTTCTATGGAAACCTTCTTGGAGGTGGTCTGAGGAAAAGAAATGCTAAAATAGAACAATAAAATGTGTTATTTATACATGCAAAGTAAATATCCTTGCTGCATTTTTTTATGGAGGTGAAAATGTGATTTCATCATTTAATATTCTCCCTTGACAGCCAAATTAACTATGACCCAGTCTCCTTAGGGTTTACTTTTCTGCATTTGGCCAGCATGTTTGAGAGGAAAAGCAATCATCTTCTATGCTGAGCATCTATTATTTATTTGCTGTATCTTACTAAACTATCTTTATTTTTTTATCCAGCAGCCTTTACAACTTGTACCATGAAAAGAATGTCTAAAAAGTTATTTTGAAATTACAGCTCTGTTAAGCTCTTTAAGCTCTGTTATATTAATAACAAGTGGTTAGAAGATACTGTGTAGATGTATTCTTTCAATGAATCATTGCCACATAGAATGAATTTTTACTTACCCTAAAACAACTACATATACCAGGTGTGGCTACTTTGATAGCCGGCACCGTTCTGTTTTGTATCTTCATATTTTGGCATACAGTTCTGTTGGTTGTGTTCTCCTCGGCCTGGTTACCTGCCTTTGAAGGCTGGCTGTTAAATCTGAACACACACTCTAGTCTGTTTGGTAGATAGGCAGCGACTGTCATGAATGGTATTACTCTGACGAAATATCTGGGTGGGCTATTGAACCCTATACTGGGTTTAATCCCATGGTGGAAACTAGCTTTCCAAGAAATAGGTGTTCAGACATGCCATAGCCACTGCATGCTTAATGTGTACCCAGCTCCTGCTTTGTTTCTTCTCCTTCCAGGTCTGGAAAATCTCTCTTGGGATCTGCTAATAGGGCTCTCCATTCACTATTAGGTTATTTTCCTTTTTTCTCATGTGTTCTTCTCCTGTCTGGGTCCATTAATAAACCTCTGTAATCGGGAAGTTTTAACCCTCACTTTGGTGGAGTGTGTGTGTTTTCTCAGGCTCTTCTCAGAAGTCCAGTGCAGAAAGTACTAGGGAGTCTCTTTTAGCTTTCTCTTCTATGCACGACAACAATTTAAGGTTATAGTTTTTTTATTCCTACAAACCTGAGGAACTGTTTTACAAATCTTTGAGCCCCATCTAATGAACCTTCTCTGTTCAGTATTTGCTGGTATACACTGACATCTCATTTCTTGTGCACTACAGTAACAGGTACCAGATGAAGCTGGATGACATTAAGCAAATAGTTTGCTCACCAAAAAATATATTTTTAGTATAATTAAAGTTATGATTTAATATAATTACTGATAACAGAAGAAGGGGATTATTTTCTGGAGAATAATTGAAATGTTTTGTTCTGCTATTTTCAAAATATAAGATTTCAGTTTCTTTCAAGTCTTTTGATTTGAAGCTTAGCTTGCTTTTCTTTTCCAGGAAAGACTGCTTATGGAGCACAGGAGCCCTTTAACGTGCAGGGGCTCTAAAATGATGCAGCCCCTGTCTTAACCCTTTATACACTCAACTCTGCCACAGTACAAGAACAGCGTGCAAGGGAGAGCAGAGAGAGACGACTCCGAGCCCAGAGGAGTCCAGGCTCAGCTTTTCTCAGCCAGTTCCATACCTCCATGTACAGACATCTTCCTGCCAAGTCTGCCTCTTTCATCTCCCTGCTCCCTACTGTCTCTATTGCCTTCATCTATTCTGTAAGATGGATGAAACACTGGTTCTGTGCTGGCTAGCATAGCGGTAGCTGCATTCCCCAAACTCTTCTGTCCTCTTTCCTTTCTGTTTCCCTTCTCTCTGTTACCATTTCCCCACCTTCCCTAGTTTAAGCTAAGTCCTCTGGCTTCACTGCTATCTGCAGACCTTGCTCCTTTAAAAAAAAACTTGTCAGTGCTCTCTATTCTTTACGTAATATTCTTCAAGAAAGATGGGGTTAATTTTTTCTCATGGAAAAGCAGTAAAAGTGAGGTCTCCAATGTGCTGCCTGTGGCCATGCTCAAGGCTGAAGCCATTTTGAATTTGTGGTATTATAGCACTGGACAGGTAAACCGAATCCAGGCCCTTACTTTCCATTTGCAAAAAAGTAATCCCAGAGAGCTGCGATAACTGGTGACAGGAGGTATAAAAGCTTTAATGCTGCATTTGCAAAACTCTCTGAGAGTGCCAGAGGCCTTTGCCAATGAATGTCAGAGTGGCTGAAGCAGAAATTGGTCTCAAAATCATTGCTAATCATTTCCATAAACGATTTCTAAATGAAAATGGTGTAACTATACCATAGAATGGTATGCTTTTCTTGTAAACAAGGGCCTAGAATACCATGGTGTTATGATTTGCAATTTGCGCAAAGAAGAAATCAGACTTCTCAACTCTCACACACTGCAGAGGAGTTTTCCCTTGTCCCTCTGCTGCCCACTTTGTGGTCACCATCTCCTGTAGCTCCCTCATTGACTGACCAGTGCTTCAGTCTCTGTCCTCCTCCCTGATACCCCAGCTGGTCATCTGGTTGATGGGTATTGGCACTAGAAAGGCTGTGGCCTGCTATGGCCTATGCCAACGTGGCCTTCACCCTTTATGATAGTCCAGTGGTTTTGGAGTTAAATGGCTTGAATAATATTTCTGATACCTCAAGCATGAAAAAACAGGTGGTCTGCATGAAGGCTGCATACAAATCTGTGCTATGGAAAGGTTTCTTTTACAAAACAGCTCCTGATCGAACTGCCAAATCACACTCACACAGTGATGTCCTGTCCATGGGTGCACATGATTGGTGAATAGGCAGGGCATTTCTGCATACATTGTTACAAACTGTAGGACATATCTATTCAGGAACTGGAAATTCTGTGATTGATAGGTTTTGATGTTCAAAAATGTAGTCTAAAATAACTGAAGCACAAGCAAGCACTTTAAGACCATTTTGAAGAAGCAGAGGTCCTATCCGGACACAGGAAAGGGAGAAGAAGGGAGGAAAAGGACAAGGATCCAAGTGCTGAAAATGGGAAAGGAAGAGGAATTAGTGGCTCTGAAGGAGCAAGGCGATGGATGGAAAGACACGCTACTGGTACAGAGCCTAGACTGAGGATAAGTTAGAGCTGGTATCAGTCAGTTGCTTTGGAAACATGACCCATCAGAGTGGCATGGTATAGCTATGCCTCCTTAGAGCGCGTTTCTTTCTACTCAACCCAAGTTACAGAAATACGTAAAAGGCTGAGAGTGCTGTAGCCCTCTCATTCCACCACCCAGTGAAGTCTGCTTTGAGTTCTGATGGGGACTGGTAGGGGTGTGCACAATCCCTCCATCAGCCCTACCTCTCTGATGCTTCCTAAATTAGATGATTTATCCCACCCCCACCCTATGATCTCATTTTGTTTCTCCCAAGTCTCTCTGCTATGATGCTTAGGTTGAAATTGGTCAGAATAATGGTCTTGGACTACATCTGGACTTCATTTTCACTGTCACCATGACTATTCCATTTATACTTCTGATGGAGATTATTGCTGTATCTTGAAGATTGTCCTTTTCAGTGATCCTGTACATTTTTTTTAATGATCATATAACCTGGTTGTAAGATTGCCTAAGGAATTTGTTCAGATACTAGCTAATCGTATTGAAACTCAAAATGACTGATAAATGCACTAAATGGAAAAAAGCTACCAAATACACAAAGCTTTGCCAACTTAGGATGCATTGACAGCAAAAACTGGAAGCTGTATGGAAATCCAGCAAGTGCATTTATTAGTGGTTTCAAAATGCTTGAAAACCTTTTCATGATGATTAAAAACCTCCATCGTACAGCTTATTCAGTTGCTACTTGAAAGCTAATGGCTAAAATCCTTAGCCAAGACTTTTTTTTTTTCCTTGGATGCCTTTCTGTATCCGGTCTCCAGGTGCAAGGTGACCTGCCACATAAGGCCTCCCTTGCACCATACAGAATATGGAAAAGTTCCTTGCACCCAAAATCTTGAAACCGTGTAAGCCTTTCCTGGGATCCACATCCAGAGCCTATCTGCCTATAGGGTTGTGAGGAGCAGAACACCTACTCAGCATATAAGAGCATAGGGTTTAAATTTAATGTAGTTTATTTGTCTCAGTGTCCTGGTTTCGGCAGGGATAGAGTATTATTATTATTATTATTATTATTATTAT
>NW_008796193.1:6645054-6653641 GCF_000699145.1 Aptenodytes forsteri
CTGTGTGGTGCTTAGTTGCCGACTGAGATTAAACCACGACACTCAGTTTGAATATTCAAATATTTAAGATTAGACAGAAGTCAAATGAGGAACTTTGGAAGCAGAAGCAGGTAAGAAGATGCTGTGTTTTAATAATGCCAAGGGTACCCTGGAAAGAGAATGTGCTTCTAGGTTATCTCTTCTTTCCTGGCATTCTGCGTAGTATGTCCCCAAGGCAGACATGCTCCTGGGATACTACTTAGAGCCACGGCAGAAGATCTCGGAGGAGGGATGGCAGGGATAGCTTTACCTTTTATCATTAGGTGGTAAAACCTTTTTATGTGGATGGAAGATATAGCTGTGCTTTTGGCATGTGTGTTGGATTGGGAAGATGAATCCAGGAGAAAGACAGGTTTTTCTCATGGGACTTGATTTGTACACGTCCTACTCCCTTGGGAGATAAGACAGGCCCATTTACTGAGCCTTATTCTTCAACAGACATCCACTAGGGGCATGTCAGGACTTTTCTGAAAATTAGGAAGAGCTCCAGCCTGGCTCATTGACTTCAGAAAGGGGTTTGCTGTGAAAGGATTTCACAGCCAGACGCATATTCTCTCTATGCCTATTGTGCTTGGTTTATATGAGCACAAATAAATTAGATTTTTTTTAAAAAATCAAGAGGCCTACACACTGATACAGTCAAGTTGCAGCAAGAATAAATAGAAAATGAGAGAGGCAAACTGTTCAAATGTAGCCTCAAACAGCAGTCACATCACATGCCCTGAAAACTGAATCTAGTGCCTAGCTCTTAATAAGTCTGTGCCCTGGAGCATCTCCAAAAGGTGCATTCCTCTGCTAGACCTGAGGTGCTGCAGAGGTGGAGGTGGCACAAATAATCATTAAAAAAATTGTGAGAAACATTAAGCACTAACATAACACTTCTGTCTTCACAGCACTGAGTAATCAATGAATTGTTGGCTCTTCAAATAGTCTGCGAGGTAAGTCCTTTCTGCGCTCTGCCCTAGGGAAATACTGCAAATGCCATGTGATGCCCTTTCAGGCAAACCAGTTTTGTGCTTTAGAATGATTTCTGAGGCACGATAAAAGTCGAGTCTGGCAGTGTCTATACAAAAAGATGACTTCCTCCAAGGGCAGGGCAATCCATCTATGCCTCCCAGCACTGCAAACACTGATTTTTATCTGTTTGTTATTGTGTGTATGTCCTCTTGTCTCTTCTCTTCTTAAAGTCTGTGCTTTCTGAGAACCTTTGAACGTTGTTGTACAATCAATAACTACACTGATAATATTCTAGGTTCTGCATAAAGAAGAAACTTAGAACTCTCATATTTGTGCCATATTAGTAAAATTTATCCTAAATTAAATGAACATCGTGAAACTGCAACCATAAATATGAACTTGAATTGTTAATCCACTTTTTTTAACAATGCTTATATTTCTTAGGCTCCATTTTCATAGATATTCTAAGAAATTATTTCCCTGACAGAAGCAGCAAGAATAAAACATTGACCGGGGCTCTGCAGAATGTAAGTTTTAAATTGCTAAAATATGGCACCAAAACCCTAGTTTAGAATTTCATTCATTAGAATATGAAGATCTGTTTTGTATGACTGGAATTTCCAATCAATTCACATCAGACTTTGAATATTGAACATCTCCCAAGAAAGTGCAGTTGCAAATCAAAAATTATTTGTGAAAGTTGTCTGGGGAGTGTTCAAGAAACTAACAATCTCTTCTAAAATGATTTGCGATTATGAAGAAGCATAATACATCATTTAAACCACCACAGTAAATTATTTGTACAGCTCTATTTTAGTTGTAGACTCTATCCATGAATCCATTTCTGGAAAAGTCATTATAATTCATGGAAAATGTGTATGCGCCTTTTCAAAAGTTAGTTGAAAATAGTCACTTGTATGCTTAACCACAGGAGTCTGAGCTTGTAGACAAATTATAATAGTACAATGGATGCACTAATTTTTGAAAGTGTAAGGGACTGTAAGATGCTGGTACAGCAACTGGAGAGACGTGAAACACAGAGACATGAAAGTAATGGTAATTTCCCCCATGCCCCCTTTTTTTGGCTAGGTCCTTTGACCAGCTGCAAAATTTTTGTTGGCTTTTGAGTTGCTATGGGTTCACTCCACTTGACAAATGACTCTGCTGCAGATGGCTAACCTGACTACAGGGCACCTTTACGTGCCCAGAGCAGTGCAAAGTACCCAAAACCAGGGAGATATGCAGTCTGCATTGTATACTTAATCTGCAAATACCATCTGTGTGAAGGAGTTATAAAAGGATGCCAGTTTCATTCTTTTTCTGCTGGTTTCAGCTATATAGCTCTTCAACACTGACTAACCAATATTTGATTGTGTGACATTAAGACATTGCAATATGTCTAAACTTGCATTTTGCCCCACGCATCAAGCAAACCAAGCAATAGTACAGACAAAGAAAGAACTCTTTTGCTGTGAATTATCTGTTGTTTCCTTATAAAAGTAGAAGAACTATCCAAAATCATATTGAGCAGAGCTGGAAAGAGTCTTTCAGTCTATTATAAAAAACTGCTGAAATATATTTTTGCTCATTTTAAAAATAGTGGGAATATTGCAGCATGCCATGACTGACTCCACTTTTAGCACAAAAAGGCAGTAATGGAACATTGCAGTGTTATTCTAACATGCCAGCTATCTCATTTGCTGCACAGTCAAAAGCTGGTTTTGAAAGTAATTAGAATGAATATACAGCCAAGATTTTAAGTGCTAAGTAATACAGCATTTTAAATTCAGTATCTTGCTGTATAGGGAAAGACATCAGTCTATATGGATTGGACAAATTTCTGGTCTTGGGAGCTCATAAATGTTTTCCTGTTTAGACAGAAAAGTTTAGAATCAATGATAGGAACTATTGAAGAGATTATTAATTTTTAACTGCACATTTTTTATATTTTGTAATGTGTCTAAATGATCCATTCTCTTGCTTAGCATTCCTTTGCCACAAGAAGAAATAGTCAAACTAAACCAGTCATTCATCCATTGGCACACTTTTCTCTAGCTGTTCTCCCACTGAATTCCCTTTCCTTCTGAACATTAAGTCTTGGTAAGTTGCTCTCACTTCCAAAGCCAATTAAAATAAAATGTTTAGCTTTGGCCTGATTGTGAAGACTGTCTTTTATCAGGGAAGTCATGAAAGTCGGTCTCTAGATGAACGTTTTACTGGATATCCAGCTTTGAAATCAGCTTCCTTTAAATTGAGAAGCATCCAGCTCATGTGAGCTCAGCTATGGCAATATGCAGTATTGCCAACATCAGATGTTGAAAATGTCTGCCAGCTGTTTGGGAACCCCGAAAATGGCGTAAGAATTACGAAATGTAAAAATAACAGCTTTGAGGGTTTAGCCTTCACTTTTGTGAGCTTTGGGTTGTTGTTCAGTCAAATCACAAAAATCGGCAGCAGTGGGCATGGCGCTGAGAGAGGCAAGAGGTATTTTTCCAAGTACATTTTCAAACTTACTTTGTGGATGGAGCTTCAGCCAAATTTGAACAAAAGAAGAAGCAGGTGATATACAGTAAAAGACATAGCAAGTAAGTTGTCAGTCATCAAGATTTTACCTTTTAATATATCTGCTTTGAACAAGTAGGGCAGATTGGCATGTACTCTGCTTGCCCCTCGAGGTGGTGTGGGCACAGTCCTTGAACTGAAGTGGATGGTAAAATTTCCAACTTCAACCGACGAATTCAGCTGCTGAAGTATGTGGTGAGATAAGATATGGGCCAGCTTGATTTTGACACATACACTTGGGCCACAGTACTTTGGCCAAGGCTGGTCCAGGCCAGTGGCCATGACTACACCTGGGTAGCACCTTTTTCTCTTGATGCAAGCTCTGACATTGCTCCAGTTCCTCTAATGCAGGTTTCTTTCATCTCTAGCCAGGCAGCTGTCTGAGCGGTTTTGTGGAAAAGAAGGGGTTTCTGTACTCATGCAAACTGACGGATACAAAGAGAGGAAATAAATGCTGAGTGAGAAGGAAAAAGCCCAAAGGACTGAGACAGATGTGGCTGTTCAGAGCTCAGAGGGGAGTCTCTGCTCCTTGAATTATCTTTACTATGTCAGACTTGGGATGCTGTGTGTGGGTGCCATCCAGCTTTTGGCATTATTATCCACTGGGACACAGACTATGACTAAAAGCAAAACCCAAAAAAGTGGTGGAAGAAATGGTCTCTAAAGAACACCTCTTCTCATTCACTATTGCTTTCTTTTCGCAGATTTCCCTTATAGCCTTTTCAGACAAAACCATAATGTTTTCTGCACTCTCTAAGGGAAAAAGGAACACCAGAACCAGTGAACTGAGAATAGAATGGGATGGTTTTCAGGTTTTGCAAATAAAAAACACCATGTGTTGCTTGGTGAGGGTCATTGGGTTGAATTATTTGTTGTTCATTCATACTTGGCCAACCAAGGAGCATTCACTGAACCTGTCTTCAAATACTTAATGTTCTACATATTATTTATCTAAGTATCTCCTTATCTTCCCCACCCACGTCAGATTGTCTCCTGTGCGTACCACAGGTTGTTTTGTCTGTAAACAATTAACTAAGAGTAAGCCAGAAAGCTAATAAATAAGTTATCAGTTTGCACATATAGATGGTAGTTCCTGAATTTTATATAACTTGTTCTGCACTGCAGATTTCCTTTCTGTGGCTACTTATGTGTATTCTTAAAAGCTGATTCGAGTCTCCTTCCAGGATCACATACCACTGGAGGCTCGGTGGTTTTGGCTAGGGTCTGCCAATGATGCTGGGAAGGGCAGGACTTCTGTTCTGGAGTCTGAGATACCTACTGCAGTCTTGAATGGGAGGTGTGAAAGTCACCTTCCCCTCAAACACTACATCAGTCTTCAGTTCAGCTTAGTGATGGGATTACTGTTCAGTGACTTGCTTCCTTTCTGTGCATTTTTACTATCTTTCCAGGCCCACCATCCTTCCTTCTCTCCCATTCACTCCCCTGAGTTCACAAACAATGGGTTTTTTAGTCAGGGGACCATCAATTCAAACTTCCAGATTAAAGGACAAACTTTAATAATGGCCTGGAGGCATTAATAAGCACTAATTCATTAAATGCTGGAAGATAGCAGGAGCAGAAAAATGCTTGATTCAGAGATAAAGTGACTTAATGCTAATTAGATCTGTTGAGCAATCCAAAAACATGTCACAAATTGGAAAGGACCTTTCCCAATTAGTGAAGAGTTCATTAAAAAAGACTAAAAGCTAGCAGGCGATAGGAAAGAGCTGGAAGTGCGCACATATATTTCAACTAGACTTGAAAAGAGAACTGTTCTCGTATCTTAAGACGTTTGCTGATTCTAAAATCTTCTGTATCTAATTCTGAACAGCTGAGACAAGTACTAAGGGGTTTCATTCAGCATGGCTCCAAACTAGCAATGCATTTTGCCAGGTTCTTAGTTCACCCCCTGTCAGTAAAGTATTCAAAATATGTGCTTAGCTTCCATTGATTTAAATAATTATTTATTGCTGGTTCTATTAACAGTTGCAAGAATTCTAATTTCAGTAAGAATTATGAACGTGTCTGTTAATCTTTATCCATTTTATATTCCTACTTAGGGCCTACTTCCTTTGCATGGTAATGAATACCTAAAAAAGTTGTTTAAGGCTTCCAGGCATACAAAGACTTAAGAAAAAGTGAATGGACATGGCAGTTATTGTTTCTAATAGAACAACCCTCTTTTGCAAGATGCTGTCCAAACCATGAATAAAAAGACACAATGGGCCTAGGGAGTTTAAACGTTTATTACAGAGGAAAGATTTATCAATACAGGATGTATACAACAAGTATTTTTTTAATCCCCTTAGGAGAAGCTCTCCCTTTGGAAACTTCATTCTGTCTAGCTGCTGAGAAAGCTTACACAAGGATGGCTCCAAGATTTGCAAGCAGAATGTTTAGCTTGTGAATCTTTGTGTAACTCTCCCCTCCTGTGTCTCTGGTAAGTGTCTTTTTTGTATTATCCACTGACCAGCTGACTAGCTTTAATTGCCTTTAGCACTGAGTAACTATACCAACAGTGAGCTAGACCATGCTGCCAGCGATTAAAGGGAGTTAGTTGTTTTTTGGATAGTGTCAATACCTTGATGTTTTTCTGGACACCCAAAGAGTTTGTGATCTACAGTGAGAGAAATGCTTTCCTATGCTGTATTTTCACAAGAAAGATGGGTTCACAATGTTAACAAATAAGAAAGACACAAATTTGCATGCACTTACTGTGCATACGAACAACCACAGAACATGCAGGCATGACAGAAATCAGTGTGTGTGTACAAACCACAAGGCAGTGGGGCTTCAATATTGGGATCCTGAGTGTTACTGTAGTGCAAATCAATGGAAATGATCACAGTTGACTAACAGGTGAAAAGGTAGAAGAAATTCAGTTCTTTGCATATTACTATTTGCCTATCATTAGAAATGAAATGACATGCTACAACTACATGTTAATATATGGAGTAATTCTGCAATCTTTCTCTGGCCAGACTCAGACGTGAATTCCAAGTTGCTAAGCATCCTTAGTTTTCTAGGGCAAGTTGGTGGAAACAGCAAGTTCTTAGCCCTTCTACGAATTGGGGTCTATTAGTTTAACTATAAAAGTTGCCTGAATGGTGGCTTTAGAATCACACCATTTCACTGTTATCTTGCAGAGTTTAGCAATCTTACCTAATATAAAAACATTAACTGACACATCTGTGGTCTTGTAGATAAATTCATGTCAGCTTCTGGAATACGCTTCCTCCTTTTAACTCTCGTACTGCTGTTTTCTATAATGGGACACCTTAAAAAAGACCTAGATAATCTTGTGATGTTTTCTGATGTGTAGGGTCAGCTTACAGGTAGTCTCTATACTATTCATGTATCTGCATGTGTTTTATATTTTGGAGCCTTTCAAATTACAGCTTTTGGTCTTAATAAAATTATTTTTTACAAATTTCTAAACTAATAATCATAGAATCATAGAGTCATAGATGTGAAAGTACGGCTGTCAGCTGGGCTTGTAAGTATATTTCTTCCTATTGTGTCAAAATCAAATATAGAAAGGTTATGCATCTTACCCAGTACCTAAGGAGAGAATTGAGCTCTGGGACTTCTGCGTCTTGCTTTCATATTAAAGCTGCTAGTCTAAAGGTCTTTGTAGCAAACAGTCTGCTCCTGCTACTGGTGATATAAAAAAATAGCAGTCTCATGTAGACATAATCATCCTCAAAATACAGGTATTTCATTTTTTGATTGCACTTACACAGAAATCAGAGATCAAAATAATAAATTTTGGTCAAGCAACATTTTGCCTTCAAACATGACTGTTCCCAAATTAATTCAATTTTAGACAAATCAATTCATGCTTAGCATAAGAAGGGCTCTTGAGTTCAGATTCTCAAAAATCAGCTGGAAAGGATAAAGGTTGAGCAATTATTTTTACGATTGGCTGCCCATTCAATTTCTGTTTCGCTAATGGGATTGTTCAGTGAGTATTTTACCAAAAGTGCGGAAATTGGTTAAGCTAATTCCACTCTGCAAAAAAGACGAAAACCCATAACATGGTATTTAGCTGCTTGCTTTTTTTATAGGTTCTGCCTAAGCTCTTGTACTGCATTTTAATCTGTATAACTTACTTCAGATAGTTTTGACAGAGGAAGCTCAGCTCTGACTTTCCATTGAGCCATGCTTCGGCAAAACACCTACACATGTTCTTCAGTCCCATTGCCTTTCGTGAATAAGCATGTAGCTAAAGATGAGCTGTTGCTTAAATCTCTCCTTGCCTTTGACATTAAGGGGAACATTTATTAACTTGTTGCATGTTGTTATTGCTTCATTGATATGCAATGAGTGACAAGGATTTATAACAAGTAGGGATCTGGATAAATATAATTCATAGGGAAAAGCACTAAGTTTTTAGCCAGAAACAAAAACCTGCCAAGGATCTCTGGCAATCTATAAAATCACATTTAGCTATAACAACCAGGTTAAAAAAAAACAAGTAGGAAAATTCAGAATATCAGAGACTGTCTTCGCACATGCACTTCTTCAGTGGATGTGATTTGCCCTTGGCAATTTGTACCCGCACCAGCATCAGTCTCTCTACGTGTTTGGCTACATGGTGAAACACAGCAGGGAAATGAAAAATCACCTCCCCACACACACGTTCCTTGTGTATTATTGTACAACTGCAAGAATACCTGTGCTGGCACAAGCAGGTGCAGACGGGGGTTAAAGATGGGATAAATCCTGCTCAAGCAGCCTTAAGCAATTCTGCTCATTAATGTGAAATGATAGCTTCAGACTTTAGAAGTACTACAGATGTATCAATAAAGCCCTCAACCGAGGCTAATACATGCTTCTAGCTTGGGTATATAGACTATATAGAAAATCATAGACCAGGGACAGTGTTGTGGTTTAACCCGGCAGGCAGCTAAACACCACACAGCCACTCGCTCACTCCCCCCCAGTGACATGGGGGAGAGAATCAGAAGGGTAAAAGTGAGAAAACTCATGGGTTGAGATAAAGGCAGTTTAACAGGTAAAGCAAAAG
>NW_008796193.1:6653822-6680430 GCF_000699145.1 Aptenodytes forsteri
TTGGCCAGTTTGGGTCAGCTGTCCCGGTTGTGTCCCCTCCCAGTTTCTTGTGCACCTCCAGCCTCCTCGCTGGCAGGGCAGTATGAGAAGCTAGAAAGTCCTTGACTAGTGTAAGCACTGCTCAGCAACAACTAACGCATCAGTGTGTTATCAACATTATTCTCATCCTAAATCCAAAACACAGCACTATATCAGCTACTGGGAGGAAAATTAACTCTACCCCAGCCAAAACCGGGACAGACAGGAAGACTCATAGTCAGGCAGACAACAGAAAACATAAAGACCAATTCATTTTAAATGTATTCAAGTTTACCTAATATACAATCTCAGTGTATAAGAAGTTGATCTGATGTAAAATTTTAGTGGAGTTTGAGTTACAAAATTGCATGGAATACTTATGACTTTTTAATGACATTCTACAGGGCTGAATATTAGCTACATAATGTCTGATCCTCTAATGGTGCCTCTGCTCATGTGAAGCTGCTTTGGGAATGAACTTTATCATGCTGGGGAATTTCTTTGACTGGGTATTTTTAAGTAAATAAACAACCAAAGAGTTAATGACCTGGAAAAATCTGAGATATTAAATGAGTTTATTAGGCATACGAAGCTCTGTCACTGTTCAGTAGTACTTCATCTTTCAAAAGATCAGGAAAGATGGAAATGGCTGGGACATATGTCGGGTACAAGAGAAGAGTTTGCTGCGGCAAACTTACTATAGGGCACATAGGGCAATAAACAAAGCATGTCTGAATAAAAACCTTCTCCTAAACATAAGCCCGAGAGGGAAAAATTGTGGAAATTAATGAGTGCATGAAGTAGGGGGGAAAACAGTGAAACAGCTTGGAGATGAGGATGGGTCTACAGAGCAGAAGCTGGAAGCAGAAGCAGCATTCCTCCGTCGGAACAAGTTGTCTCAGTTGTAGCCTGACTCCCCACATGGGACCTGCTGATCGTGGAAACATAGCACCGCTCCCCATTTCCAACACAGATTAATATTATTTTAGTTCATTTATTAGTAGGAAGTACACTGTGAGGCAGATTTATAAAGATACAGAAGTGCTTAACTCCTGTTAACAAAATGCCTTTGAAAATCAACCATTGTGTTCTAACCATTTAATTTCTCTTGATTATTAAAATAAGTTTCTTGCTACTTAAAATAACTAGTCAAGTCATGAAAAGGAAAATTATTTCCTTACTGAATTTTAATTCCTACTTAATAATAGGCTCTCACTGGCTTTTGAACGTAGGATCAGTGGAGAGTTCAGTGCTTTCTAAGATATATCTCCCTAACAAAAAGAGGAACAAAGCATGTCCTGTAAGAATGATAACAAATAAGGCTTAATCTTGAAATCTGAGTCCTGGCTCAGTCTTTACCGCATCACACCTACTTCACACGCCTAAATTCTGCTGTGACTGGAGTAGATAGATCCCTTGTTCATCAGGGAAGAGATGAATGACAGAGGATGCTCTTAATCCATGAAGAAGGGGAAAACACAAGCTACAAACTCCAGGGAGTGTCACATTCTACAAAAATTATGAGAATCCTTGGGAAATGCAGAATTATCTCCATGAAAAGTTGAAGCGAGTGTGGACTCTGATATCCCCTGTGGTTTATCCTGCCAGCAGGTTCCTTTGTAGCTGTAGTGACAGGGTTTTACAAGCCACAGATACTTTTTTCATACCAGGAAGGTCTGCAGGGCCTAGGCTGTAAGAAGTTGTGTGTTCTTTGCCTGCAAGAAAATACAAGAAAGAGGAAGTGCTAGAACTGCTATTTCCTTAATTACCAGCTACATTGAGTTGGTATAAATCCTCTAAAAATAGAATTGATTTTATTTAAATTATCACAATAGCTTTATTTAATCTAGAGCAAGTATGAGCAAAGCTTATTTAAAAGCTGACCAATCTGTTTAATTATTCATTGTTCTTCAGTTACTTTGTAATGTGGGAGGAAAAACGAAGTTTTTTTCTTAAAGTGGCTAAATCCATATTCTTCTTTAGCTTGGTTTTCCCATTGCTTTTGAGGGAGGTAACGAGCCAGTTTAAACTGTGTC
Organism: Aptenodytes forsteri; assembly: GCF_000699145.1. Taxonomy (NCBI): domain Eukaryota; kingdom Metazoa; phylum Chordata; class Aves; order Sphenisciformes; family Spheniscidae; genus Aptenodytes; species Aptenodytes forsteri. Next base: position 6,655,877 of record NW_008796193.1, read on the forward strand.
AGCATTTGGCTATGAGTGAATTGTAGAAAATTATTTTAATTGATTTTTATGTTTTGAATAATATGTTAACAGGCAATCATTGAATTTTGCTTATGCGTATAAAAACAAACAAACAAAACTCATGGGAATGTGTAATGTTAAATCAGATGTTTTACATTTAGTCTCAAATCTAACTAATAACTTCTAAATCTGCTTTTGTATGCACATGCAAATTTCCATCAAAAGCAGTGCCAGGGACTGCAGGGTTGGCCTACCAGAATATTTTAGGACACTTCTCTATCAAATCTGAGTTCTTAGACCCAATTTTCATATGAAAGCAGAAACGAGTCCATACAAGTCAGTGAAATTACAGTTACAAAATTGATCTCACCCCTGAGATCTTATGCAAGTGAAGGGCAGAAGGAAAGCCTGGACTCCAGGCATCCTTTATATGTCCTTGCTCTGAAAAGAATGGGGAATCTGCTTGGTCTCTGGCATGTATCGATCTGATTTGGAGGTGCAGCAATTTAGTTCTTTACCCCAGGATCCTTGTGGGTCTCAGGAGATGGAGGAAACATGCAGCACAGTGGAGTTTGGCCATAGCCTGTGTCACTGGAAACAATCTGTTCCAGTTCTCTGCAGGCAAAAGAGGAGTCCCGGTGCTGACACTTCAGCAAATTAAACTCCCCTTCTTTATGGCCCTTTTGTTGCCGGAGTACTACTAAGAGACATTAGCGTAAGGAGAGTTCAGTACTTTGAATTGCAGGCTTCGCTTGTAATCTCTGCTAGTATCACACACGGTGTAAATACTACAGGAAAATTCATGGAAAGGAACATTTAAAAGCTATTAAGTGAAAGAATCACCAGGGAGGAAGGAAGAGAGGAGATCAGCATCACTGGAAATGAAAGATATAAAAGATAGACCATTTCCATTGCTGCAGTTCAGCATCATGCAGGAGTTGAAGGCAGATGCTGTGTGATTTATTATTTTTCTGTGCGGGTAGTTCATATATGGTCTTTGTAATATACTGTAAGTCTGCAAAACAAATGTGTGCCTTCCCTTCCCTTTTCTTTCTGTTTTACCTCCTTTATATATAACTTCTCTGTGCATTTAATGATTAGGATATGAAAAAAACTTTTGCCAGTTAGAGACAGGTATTATGAAATACTCCTTGACTGTATTGGGAGTCTCTATTAAACAGTCTCTATTGGGTGTCTGTTAAACAGGGAATACCAGTCATATCATAGTAAGAAAGTGATAAATTTATTATTGAAGCATAAGGTAGCTGCTCAGAAGCATTGGCTCTGCTTCCTGCTTTGCCACTCTTGCTTTATAATGCTGGGCAAGTTGCTCCAAATTTCTAGGTATCTATATTTCGGTTTTATCCCATCTTTGGTTTTGTCTACTTAAACTATTTCTCAGGGTAACAGCTTTCCCTCTGGCTTTCTGTGTATGTTGCTTTGCACTCTAAAACCCTCATCTAAAGTTGGGAACTAGGCACTGGTGTAGTTCAGTAATAGTGATAGATAACAGTAGCAATAAGTCAGGATTCAAAAAGGCAGTTCCTCTGACGCTTGGCGTTTACAGTAATGTCAGTACGCAGAAAGGTTTAAAGAAAGTAGTCTGAATCATGTGACTGTCATTTGTGAAATCTCTGAGCCTTCTTAAATTGAGAGTGGCATGCATGGCTAGTATTTGGATTGAGAACTCCAAGAAAACTTGAATAAGTTTTATAAGAGCCTGCACTGAGACTTATGAACTTCATGTCCATAATATTCAGCTCTTGGTAGCAATGGTGTAATCAATGGTAAGGACAGAGTTTGAGTGTTTTACAAGCATGACATTTGACATGACTAAAATATTTTACCAGTGGCCTCTGCAAGGATTTTTTTAAGCACCACTGTCATACAGTTGATTGCAATGTGAAAAAGGCAAGACAGCAGGAGGCAAAAATGCTCAATTCCTAACTACATTACAGCTTTTACAGACCAGTAATTCTGGGGCCATAGTCAATTGCAGCTTTGGAGTTAACTAATAAAGATACATCCTGAGTCAATACAGGAAGAATTTTTCTTTCCCAGACTCAATCCAGACATTTTATCATCAGCAAAGACACCAAGAAACTTTCTGTAAGGATACAGGTATAGGATTCTGATATCTTAGTAAAGTTAGTATGCCTAGTATATACCAAAGTACAGTTTATTTTAAAGTCAGTAAGGATTCCATAAAATTTCTTGCAAGGATAGACAAAGCTGATCCCTTGTGCAATAGGATTGTTTCATAAATTCTCTTGGCAGTTTCACTTGGATCGACTGTTCCTTTATCTGCTATGCAGTGTTGTGTTCTGCTAGTACATCTCACCCACTGCTGTATGTATTTCACTGATAAGTGAAGTAACTGCAGTCACTTATTTCAGTAGTGTCTGTGGATCCTGCCTGAGCTCCAGGTCCTGTACAGCTGCATTCTGCAGAAATCTGTAATGAGCAGCTGTCATCCTGGAAGCGGGTGGCTTCCAATGGAAACTGGAAATCTCACAACAGCAGCATCACCAAGCCTAACCTTCTGAATTAGGACTCCAGAACCAAGGGGCTCCAGAGAAACACTGAAATGTGCGTAGTCCCCAGGTTATCTATAATGCAAAGGTAGCCTGGAATCACAGCCTTCACACCAGTGCCATCTGGGAAGACGTGGCTTTGCAAGAAACGACCCAGAAAAATTTTTGGGAAGCTCAGCAGCTTCCAGCAGGTCTCTATTGATATGACCTGTTTTAATAAACAGGTATTTTTCAACAAAAAATTATTGAAACATTTTTTATCATCTCCACCTCTAATGCTGAGTTGATCCTGATTTTTCAGTGCAGAAGACAGGCATCAGTTAGGGCTACTCACGTGTTTTCCATAGAGAGCCCAGAGCCTAAAATCCATTCCTTACATGCTATGTTATTCAGTCATTTGTTCTTGAGAAAATCTGGCAAAATCAACCCGATAAATTTTAATTTTCAAATTTTAAAAATGATGTTTTTAATCCCTTTTCCACTGCGAGTTTGAAATCTTTCTACAGGCTGCATTTATACTTCTGTTGTAAGGCAGTTGCTAAATAGAACCACAGCAGAGAGCCTAAACCATTCCTTACATGCTACGTTATTCAGTCATTTGTTCTTGAGAAAATCTGGCAAAATCAAAATTTTAATTTTCAAATTTTAAAAATGATGTTTTTAATCCTTAATCCACTGCGAGTTTGAAATCTTTCTACAGGCTGCATTTATACTTCTGTTGTAAGGCAGTTGCTAAATAGAACCACAGCAGTTATAGTAAGAACTTTCTGAGTCATCCAGTTCAAGCCCTCTGCTAGGTTATATTTGAAAAGTAAAAGAAACAGGCCTTTTACATAAGGATCCTCCTAGTTCGAATGATGACGAATTTGCAGGATTGGTGGCATAGGATTTTGAATTTTGTTAAATAGTTTCATCATATAGGAAGCAATATCACTTTTGCTAATGATGGGAAATGAGGTTGGCCATGTAGCCTGGCATGATTTATGATGGAGTGCAGCGCACGATGAAGTTCTTTAGCCTTTAATTCCACCAAGACGTACAATCTTTACAACCAGAATTTTCAAAAATTAATGAAAGTAGCAGTTGAATAAGTGTGAAAAGGAAGCAGAAATTATTTCCTAATGACTTAGTTAAAATGTTTATTTTAATCTTCACAAGGGACCTTGGTTTTCAAAATTAAGACTCCTTATGGAGAAACCGGCTCTGAAATGGGATTGGTTAAAAGATAAGAAATTATTTATTACATTCCTAACAAAGGGATGAAGCTTTAGAGATAGAGGTTTAATCTCCTCTTACTTTGCAGAAGGAATACAATTTGAACTTCATCTAAACGTGTTTTTTTCTTCCCTTCACCCCAGCCAAATGTAGCTATACTGCAGTGTTTAGGTGTTGCCAGTGAACCTGACTCAGATTTCTTCATCATCATTGTAGGCAAAACAAATGGCTTAAATTCAGGAAGCAAATCTGGTAAAAAAGCAAAAATTGGAACAGCAGTCAGCTCCCCGTCCTTCAGGTGCGACTCTTCAATAAAACTTTGTTTTTGTGACTAGCAGAAACGAGCTGTAATCTGGAAAACCAGCAGTAACAAATCTTTGGTGTGCAAAGTTAACATTCTTAAATATCTAATTTTAGAGTAGAATGGCATTAATTTATTTTGGTGGCATTTGAATATAAGGGTACTTAGTGATATATCAAGCAAGCAATGATGAACTTGTGAAAAGGCTAGTTACCCAGGGGGCTGTATATTACCAAGTCTTTGGAAATATGCACAAGGGAGGATAAAATAGAGTTACGCAGAGTCATGCTCTTCTGAAAATGTTGCCAAATGCATAGCTTTCAGAAGAGTTGCTCCCCTAAACTACTGTCTCCAATATCCTTATTATCCTCCATATAAATGAAGTACAGAAACTAGGATATGTGCAGCCCTCTCGGCTGGGCAGTGTAATATGCTTTCACCGGAAGCCAAGACTGAGAGAGGCAGTTATCAAATGATCAGAAAATATGGATCATGTTTGCTTTTTCCGTCGGGGATTTAAAGAGCCAAAGAGGAGTATGGTCCATTTTTCTGGCCTAAATATTCCTCATTATGACAGAGTCCTACCTCTTTTTCACTAAAATGGTGCTGAATCAGGCAAGCCTATGCAGTGTGAAGCAAAAAATGTATGAATATCATTTCAGGATGGAAAGGTAAATATCCCATTTCCAGTCAAATTCATGTTTCAGCGCAGGAGGATCCCAAACGCGTGAGTCACCACAGGAGTGAAGAGTAAGTTACCACATTTTTGTGGCTGCAGAATTTCACCCTTAAGAAAGGACAGTCAGAGTAAGCCCCATAATCTCTTTTTGGATGTACCTTCTCCAGCTCTGGTTATTGTCCTGGCTGCCCTTCCTCTCCTTCAAGAGCGGAATAAACCATGGCTCTGAACTGTATCAGTGGGGCAGTGAGTTTTTGTGCTAATCCTGTCCGTTACCCACTTATCATTACCTCTGCAGGTTCCTATGCTCAAAGCAGAGCTGTATTTTTCCTACAGCAGTGCACAGTGCCAGTTTTCTCAGTCTTGCTTTCAAGCTTTGTGGAAATTCTAATGGAAGCACTAAATCATTTTGCTGTGGAAAGTGAGCCTGCTTTGGCTATTAGCTGCAATCAGCATTCACCCTTCCTCTTTTAAATGAGCACGCTGCTCTGGGCTCCCCCTCTAAACACAACATTTTGCTCATTTTAGGTCTTGATTGTCTTTCTAGTAAATAGGTACCTTGAGAATTGCTCAGCGATAATCGCTATCATAGTTCATCATTCCTCAAGACTGGGGTTTTATGATAAATTTGTACAATATTTATATAAACAATGGCTAACAGTTATGCAAATTATTTCCTTTTGTACTGAAGAATAGATTATTAGCATGAATTTAAAATCTGTTAATTTATGCTTTACACATTGTATTATCATTTATGTTTATGAAATACAACTGTAAAAGGCTTCCAACCACACTACCTTTGCCTTGCGCAGCTCTAGGGAGCAGCTTACCAAATGATGGAAAATAAAGCCCACTGAGTTATATAATGACCCTTTCTAGCTCCATTCTCCCATTCTAGGGACTAAACTTACCAAAATACTGATGTGTCTGGGAATTTCTTCTTAGTAAGTGGGCCTTTGAGGTGGGAGAGTGACGAAGTGGCAGCACATTGGCCTTCTAGCTCCCGTCCTTGAAACATGATCAGGGAAATGCCTGTCAGCCACAGCATATCCTTTTCTGCAAGAATATCTCTCTGGGGCTGTGCCAGCCCATGATGTACCAGAGCAACCTCTATTAGATGGCTTTGTGCCATGAAACCAGGCCAATCTCTAGCTGAAGACAAAAGTCAGAGTGCAAAAGATTTATGGCCACTTTACCCTAAGCTGTACCTGCTTGAATGCAGTTTGGAGTACAGAGTTGCTGTAGGAACCTGGTGGAAGCACCCAAGGTTCCCTTTTGTTCAAGTGTCATTTTCAGTCCCATAAAAAATACACTAATTTACATGGGAAAATGGTAACTGGGCTGATAGGCTGTTGCAGTTAATACCTGTTGGGAGAATCCACTGAAATGGATTCAGAAAAGGAAGGGTCAAAAGGAAGAATAACAGTTTAAGGGGAAGGGGACATTTTTTTGCTTACTTTTTTTAATATATGTTTTCTCTTCTTCAGTGTTTGAAGGCAAGATAAATTTAGTTAAACTAAATGGAAAAATTGTAAAGTGAAGAAAACATGATTTGGACAGGAAAAGAAAGGCTGTACAGAACATCCTAACTATGAGCAGCGGGAAGCCACTTTGCTGTGCCTAGGTGCCCTGTTACAGCTCAGGTAGCATGGGGTGTCAGAGCAGAGAGGTTTGGACTGGGATTTTTAAACTAACTCATCTGCTTTGCATTGGAGCAGATAAGCAATGCTCATTTGATCCATTTTGCTACTTTGCTGTAGTAAAGTCCAACAGAAGGAGAAGCACAGAGCTAGGAGTGGTAACTGCTTCAGAGAAACTAACAAAAATACATCTCTGCCACCACAGTCACCTGCCCTTTATAATGCCTATTCCCATCTCCACTAAATTCTGAGCACTGTACTAACATCTGCATCTGGGAATTAGGGAATGCTCCATTTTGGCCAGCATCAAACAGGCCTGCTTTGGATTAAATGTTTACCAAACTGTTTACAGACAAAGGTACTGGAATAGCTGTCTGCTCCATCTTCTGCTGTTTGCACAGTAAATAATACAGGCATACAGCTATCTCCTACATACGCAGGTGTTCTCAATGCATAGAAGTATAAAGCCTGGTTGTCTGCCTGCCTGGGCAGGCTTCTAAGACACAGACAAGAGTGAACCGATAAAGAAATATTTAACTGTCAAAGGAAACTTCTACTCTTCTGTGCTCATGTCATATTCAGAGAGACAGTTCTTCCACAGAAGGCTTGTTTTAGAAGAGCAGGAAGATAATTTCTTTCTGAGTGCCCAAATACTTTAGTAGGCTAAACATTAAGGTAGGCTTAGATTAAAATAGTTACTACGTAGGAAAAAATTATGTAGTTGCCAGGTTATATGGAAAGAAATATACGGCTTGCAAGTCTCGCTTCTTTTCCTTTTTAAACTGAAAGCGCACCAGGATCAACAGGCAAAACTCACCATTTTTGCGAATGGCCACAATCCCGCAGGCTCAAACAATACAGTCTTTTCACATAATGGCTCTCTGCCAAGGTTACGGTCTACTCATCCCGTGGGAAGCATTAAAGCAGAAATAGCAGAACCCCTCAGATCAACTCGCTAGCACTTGAAGTGCTGTTTAAAAACATGTCCTCAATCCTCAAGTATATAGCCAGCTAAGTCAAATCTGCGTCCTGAGCCAAAATTTTGTCCTGAAACCACTATTGTGACTAAGCTGAGGGTGGTATTAGAAGGTATTCAATATTTATTTGGGGATTCTGATGATGCTGAAGATTTTTTCCTGTGGAAGCTCCTATCCCAGTGACAGTAAATGAAAAACAGGACTTGGATGAAGCAGATGGTTCAGCAGATGGTGACTTGCTCCTTTTCTAACTAGGCTTTTGTGTAAATGGAGTGTGGCAGGGATCTCTGTATGCTGTTTGACTTTGAGAATGTGTATGTGTGCTTTTAGGTTTTAATAAGTGTTTAATTATGAAACCATGTGTCATGATGATGATGATATGGATTTTACTGGCTCTTTAAAGATTTGGGAAGTTCTTGAAAATTTAGTTTGTTCACTGATTTTACACTATCTTTGTAAAAGGGGTATTTTGGTGTTGATTTTTAATTAAATGGGAGCAGCCGCAATCCTTGAGTGTGGGACTGGACAAAGCAAAATTTTATTACAGTCTTTAATTTTTTTGCTCTTTTCTGGTTTTGTTTCTCCACCATTAGGCTTAACTTTCCTGACTGCCCAGAGCATTAAGATTTCAATAAAATGGAAAGACAAAAAAGCCAAGAGGTGACTGAAGATGGGTGAGATGCGAGGTTCACTTTGCAAACAGTTCTGTCGAGCTGTCAAAAGTTCAACAGCCCCCAGCACCTACTTACCATTCCTATGCTGAAGGTAACGTCCCCCTCAAACCTGCCAGCAGGACTGCTTGTTCATGTGCTCCCTAACCCATTTTAGTCAAAAGTAGATGGATTAGTGAAAAAATGTACTGTTGAACCATTTCAACTAATGTGCCTCGTTTGGACTGATACAGGTTAAGGAAAAGTCACATGAGCAGCCTGAGCATCAGCAGATCTGAGGCAGCATAATTTCTGCCACAGGAAATTTGATGATTTGCAGCGAGGATTAGATTGAGGGTGGCAGCATATTACACTGGCACAGCTGGAACCAGAAGAGAATGTCCTTTTACTGTCTAAAAGTGGTTAAACCAATACAGTGTCTTCTGTCTCCTTGAAGTTCATATTCCTGTAACTCACCTGTGAATTTGCTTCTAATTTCACATTATTTCATAAGGCCACAGAGTGGTCTTCTAGGATCCAGCTTTGTAAGTTGGAATGTAATTGAAGATGGTCTTCTTGTACCTCATCTTACGTAAATTCTCCTATCACCTAGTATACAAGTGCCTTGTAACCTTTCATTGGGAAAGGGAACTTTTTAACTTCTGAGGTTTGTTCTTTTGCTCATTATTTTCCCAGGTAGGAGATTGTGTAGGCAGAGCAGTGTTTTTGCTGGCAGAGTTCGCAGGTTTAGCAGACTGTTTTAAATTACACTAAAATATATTTTGGTTTCTAAGCCAAAAGACAAGCTATTTGCAGAATTGTCCAGCTTAACTTTGTCTCCTGCTTGAAGTGTTTCTAAGCTGAATATAATGAAGATCTATTCTAAGAATTCCTAAGGGATCTCTTCACACAGAATCTGGAACTGATCCATGGATTTCCACACTTTAATCAATGCACTGTCTAATACTGATTTCCTTTTTTGTCTCCTCTTGAAGTGTTTCTAAGCTGAATATAATGAAGATCTATTCTAAGAATTCCTAAGGGATCTCTTCACACAGAATCTGGAACTGATCCATGGATTTCCACACTTTAATCAATGCACTGTCTAATACTGATTTCCTTTAGAAGTCAAAGCGATTTGTTTCCCTTCCCTGGAGACTTTGGGTTTTTACCTTTGACTGCAGTCCTTGAATTAATATGGAAATTGAGAACATCACTTAGGACTAGTCTCATGTGCAAGCAAAACGTGCAGTTGCATGGAGCCAGGTATCCTGTGCATGCTCAGACACTCAGATGACTGCTCTGTCTCCTTCTCTGGCAGCTGGACAACTCACGCAACTCTTTGCTCATCTCTCTCTAAGCTACTTTGTCTGAAGAGCAGAATAGTAAGTGACTTATTACTGATCTCTTTTTTTTCCCCCTTTCTTTTGATAGCTCTTCCTCGTGTCACTCTGGAGTAAAGGTCAGCACAGTTCTCCCTGGAAATTTGCTTAGGCTGGTAAGGTAATAAGGAGCTGATTACAAGCCAGAAAGCAGCTACATGGAAAGCAGCCATCTCTCCCATCATTAATCCATAGCCACCTATAGGTGACTGTCTATCAAGCAAAAAGTTTCAGATTTGCAGCTAAAGCCTAATACCTTTCTTCTAATCAGCATTTCTAAGCTGCCAATAAGAATGATCATAACATTGCTTGTGTGAGGTTTCCTTTCATCATTTGGCAGTGTCAAGGCAGAGTGACTCTCACTTGCTTTATACCACATAAAACGGGAAATGAAATACTGGGGAATCAGATGTCAGCATCAGGGTGTTCCATGTTAGAATTACTTGTGTAAGCCTCAGTATCACAGAGGACTGAGGATCTTTTGCTCTCCTCTTCCTCATCACTGTCTCTGTGTGCATGCTGTGTGCTGTACACATGTAGATACAATTGAGCATAAAGAAATACATAGCATCACAAGAGCAAGGGCATTTGCAGCAGTATAGAGGTCATCAAAGTCATTCTTTTAAATTACATATGTGATCTTGTGAATTTGTCACAATGCCAAGGGAGTTGAAACAATTCCTCCTGGACACAAAGACATGAGTGCAGGCAGTGATGTAATCAGTTAGGGTCATATCCAGCCTCATTTGAAGGTTAAGGTTCTTGGTGGTGTTAAATGACAATCTGTCCTCAATTTGTCATGCCCATATGTCATCAGTAACAACTTACAAAACACACCTCTCATTTTAGATCCAAGTTTGCATCTGTTCCAAGCAAAACATGTGCCATCTCCCTGTATATTCCTAGCAAGTCTATATTAGACAACACATGAGTAAGCTGAAAGTGACACAGGAAAAAGTCCTTTCTATATTATGGGGAAATTAATTGCAAATCACTGTCATTTTTGCCTGACTTTACATGAATATAAAACCTCAATGGAGAAAACATCTCAAAACACTTCATCATATTTCAGTGACATATGAAAGGTTATTGTAGCTCATGTACTACATGTACACATTTTCATATGTTTTCCAGAATGTCATGGTAAACAACATATAATTTGTCCTGGGGGGTTGGGAATCAATCAAAAAGGTATAGAAGTTTAGTAACCAGTGACATCACAACAGCTGCTTCCATTGTGATTTGTCCATCTGTGTTTCATTGGTCCATCATACAGGTAAGGGACATCTTTAAAATAAGGACCCAGGCTGAGAGCAATCCATCCCTGGATACTGAGACGCCAAACAGCTGATAGGGTTTATGAGAGGTTGTAGCTTCAAAGAAATTGATTTATAAATGTTTTCTATTTTTAAATATGCAGCTGGACATCTAGTGTGATTTACAGAAGCATCTGACTGGCTTAGATGCTTAATTTTCATTGACTAACAACCAATGTTTAGGTGCTTCTATAAATCTCCCTAGCTGTTTCCCTTCATCTTTAGGCACATAAATGCTTTGTAAAGCTGACACAAAAAATTCAGGGCCTAATTTTCAAATTCTCAGATCTCATGTGACATCAATGGCCAGATTTCAAAAATGCTCTTTTCTCAGCATCCTGAACTCTTGCAAATTCTACAAATTCACTATCATTGTTTGAGATATACTTTTTCAGGAATTTTGTACTTCTAATCTGAAAAAAATTAAGCCATATTGCAGAGAAATCTGCAATCCCAGAATATAAACATTTTAATACTTATATTTACAGTTAAATTTTTTTACAGTTACAGTGATGCAGAACAAAAAAACTTTATAGTATAATTCTGCTCTAAATAAATATTGTTGGTGCTTTGTTTGCTTAGTCTTACTGATTTCTATATCAAATACACTCGTTTTACATTTTAAAATATCTTTTATGAAATGACAGGTCAGGAAAAAAAAGTCAAATATGTTTTCATGTGTTATTGCTAAGAACAAAATTTCTGAAGGCTAGACTCTTTAGACTTCTAGACCTATGCAACCCCAGTGCTTTTAGGGAGACCCTACAAAGGGAAGTAATAAAAATGTAGTAATTCTGCTGTTGTGCAAAGTAGTAATAGAAACAAATTTTCATTCTCTTAGATGCATCAGTTCCAGCAGGTATGGGAGAGCCAAAGTTTACTTTTAGCATTTAAGTGAGCAGCCATATAAGAGAACAGCCTTGTTGAAGAAGAAGGTGCCATGATTGCTTATCAGAATACGACTGCTTTAAAGGGTTTAAATAACTGTGCTTTATTCAATATTCAGAACAGATTTGACTTTCCAGATATTTTTCTAAGGGAAGTTTCTGCTGAGCTGGCACCGAAATTCCAAGTTGCAGAACTGAGGAAGTGTTTAAGATCCAATTATAATGAAAAAAAGGAAGCAAATCATGTCCTATAGAAATGCGGACACTAGTATAAACATGGTGACTTTCCCAAGTGCTGCCTTTGTTATTAATGTTCTTGTTTTTCCTTGTATTTACACTTTGGTGGTACAAGGTCACGCCATACACTAGCGTGACTTTTGGAATTGTTTGCTGACATGAATATTAATATCTTGTACAGTTCATTGTCTCCTTCCTTCTCTTTCCCCATTGTCCCTTCTTCCTGTTAGCATGTCAATATGAATCAAAATTAGGCCAAAAGGATTTGAGGTGATAAAACCTGAGATGAGTTACAATTAAAGTGATAGAACTGTATTGCTGAGCTCTGCTGTGCTTTGAAATATTCTACCAACTTACTGAAAGTGGATGAAATGCACTGTGCCAAATTATCTGCTTTCTAAACTGCAACTAATAGGAGAGATGTTACGACTTTCTAGTTGTTTTACAAGGCTATAGTTAGGGCTGCAAGCTCCTATTTTTGGATACTTCAGTGACTACTGTGAGAGTTTGTGTGATAAGTAAGACTGGGAAGGCAAATTCACATCTTCCCAAATTAGCATCCTCTATGCACCCATTTTCTGCTCTTTGTCCCATTTTGTGCAAGACCAGCTGCCCTTCCAAGGGTATAAAAGAAGGTGCTATCCGTATGCATGCAGTGTTCTGTATGGTAGAATCTCTAAGCATCTAAATGGATTTCCTCAGCAAATGTTTCAGAGTGCCTAATAGTATTAGGGTTACAGTTAGGCCCAGAATATATTTTGTGTGTTTTACTAGACGTTTACTGGTTTTCTGATGTTTCTTTAAAACTAGCATAAATACTTTAAAACCAGACAATATAAGCAGAAAGATTTTTCAGAGAACTTCATAATTCAAGAGAAAGTAAGAAAATACTCAGAAAGTAAAAAAATTCCTATCTTCATATATTCAAACCCCAAGTTTAGATTTTAAAATCACAGCAATTCAATTTCATTTTAATAAGATTCAAGGATATTTTAAAAATTAGTAAGGACCTAGAATTGGCTTCTTATTGAGATGCCAAGCATGTATAAATCTGACTTGATCCAATACAAGATTTCCTAATTCAGAATAAGCCACATGCAAGTTAAGCTAAATTATACATGAAAATGACTCCAGAAATGTACAGTTTAAAAAATTTCAATAAATTATGTATGAAATTGAGTCATTCCACCACATTGTTGTCACAAATGCAACATGTCAAGGACACCACATTAAAAAAAAATGTGGGTGAATATAGAAAACACAAAATATAATTTACTCTGACTGCAGTTAGACTCACATTTTTCTGCCTGATTAAAATGTAACCCAAATAAATTAAAAATAATTGAAAAAATCTCCCAGCAACCTGAAACCTCTTCCTAAGCTTTGTACATTTGCTGAAGTTTTCTTTCTGTGGTTGTGTTGACTCCAAACAGATAATAGCTGTGAAGGTTCCAGCAGGTGAATATGGCATTTTCATAAGGGTCCCAGTAAAGAAATGTGAAGAATACAGTCTTATCCCAGTAGAGCACAAAACACTCTGGGGAATCCCCAAGCAGAAATAATGGTCGGATGAAAGGAGTAGTCACAATCCCAGCTCTTCTCACACTGCCGATGCTACTTAAGGCAGACAAAGTGTGTTCTTTAGATCAGCTCATATATACAAGTACCTCTTCCCACCCAACCCTGCCTCTCGCAGTAAGATTTAGCTCTAGTTCATTCAAAAGCGACAAGGGTGATTCCACTTGCACCTGTTTTATAGAAAGGCCCAGTCACCTCTCCCTTCCTTCATTGTCAAACAGGAGCAGTTTCAGTGGTTTATCAGTGCTACTCACTGGTAAACATGAGAGGAGAAGAAAAGAGGTTTGTGGCAGAAACAAAACCACCCGCAGCCAGGACGAGCTGTAGCCTAATTAAACTTAACTGTCCCCAAGTGCTTTCTTGAGAATAGTTGCTCAAAATTACCTAAACTAATCCACTTTCTTAAAACTCCCTGAGGTTTTGTTTTCCTCTCGTTTATTAAGATTTTACCTTTCTAATACCCATGATTGTGATGATGTTGTTCTTGATTTATGCTGAGGAATCTGCAAGCAGAATTTGTCCACTAGGCATTAAGACAGAAGTACTCATCTTTAGAGACCTCTTCAGCCTGAGAAATGTTTTCATCCCTTGCCTACTAACATTAATCCCAGAGCTCTCCATCTGCTAGCAAGTAAATTGCAAGCCAAACTGTTTATTAGAAGTTTTTGAGAAAAAACAGTTAGGCACTGAAAACAAAAGTTCACACTGACTTGAATAGCAGATTCAAGGCCCCAGAAAGAAAATGAAAAAACTTTTTTGTTAATGAGAAAATATAATCTTCTATTTATGTAACTCCTTTTTATTCTAGAGAACCTCATCAGTTTGGGCTTGACCTTATCTTTCTCTCCATTTGTTCACCACTTATGTATTTTCTATGCAGTGTCTCACAATTAAGGGGACTGTAAAAGCAGAATTAGGCCCTTTATAAGTGAGTAGTTATCTAACTATAAATGAGTAATAATCTACCACTTAACAAAAGCCATTAAGAGGGCAAAAGAGCACTGCAGTGTTGTATAACGACTGTCACAGCCGTGTTCAGGACAGGAAGAGGAGGAGATCCCAAATGGAAAAGGGAGAATTTAGGTGCATAGATAAAATGAAATTAGAAAAATGCAGTTTGGCTCTGCTGACATTTCCATCTGGGCACATAATAAGAGCTCATTGGAAATTTTCTGGAGGAATATGTTTCCTTTGGAAAATGCTAATAAAGTAAAAATGTAAATGTTTGGCTGGACTATGTACTATGGCAGCACCCTCCCCAGAAATCAGGCAAGGGAGGGAAATCTGCCTGGTCTTGGGCACCCTGCCCAAGCGCAGCTGTTGGATCCCACATCCTGCATTGCCCAGGCCAGAGCTCACCCTTTGCCCAGCTGTTTTTTTCCCCTGAATTTTAGGCACAGAACAAATAACCATTCTGCATGCCAGCATACAGAATTATCCATGCCTCCCCTTTTCAAGCCACTGCTAAAAAAAACAATTTAGGTATTCGCACCACTGTGGCAGGACTCTAGCCCCCATCTCCACATCATCACCACATCCCAATGCATCGAGCGTGCCTCTGTCGTGTAGCCCTAAGCAGGTGGGACTTATCCTGTGGCACATGCTGTGATGCTGAGCATATCCCATATGAGTCCCCACCTTGTCCCATGTGCTCTAAGGACTTTTGTGTTCTTGGGAACAAACTGAATTGGCCTGACACTGAAGAACTGCTGGCCTGGAGAGTCTCATAGACAGCTGCTCATAGAGACAGATAGAGGCCAGACAGCTGCTTCTCAGTTAATAAAAAGTTGAAGGGAGTTTTCCCCCTGTCCTGGTTTCAGCTGGGATAGAGTTAATTTCCTTCCTAGTAGCTGGTACAGTGCTGTGTTTTGGTTTTAGTATGAGAATAATGCTGATAACACACCGATGTTTTAGTTGTTGCTAGGTAGTGCTTACACTAGCCAAGGACTTTCCAGCTTCCCATGCTCTACCGACTGAGAAGGCTGGAGGTGCACAAGGAGCTGGGAGGGAGCACAGCCAGGACAGCTGACCCAAACTGGCCAAAGAGGTATTCCCTTTTGGACACCACCCACCCCCCCCCCCCCCCAAAAAAAAAAAAGATTGTCTGCAAGAATTATTGCTTTGGTCTAATACTACAAAATTGAGCTTCTCTCTGTTTTTCTAACAATGAAGTCTTCAGACTTTTAGTCTTTACAAAAATGTCACAGACCTTGACCATGTGTGTGTTTTATTTAACTTTAGGAATAGATTATGGTTTTTATGAAGCCTGATGGATGCATATACTTTTCACTTGACCACGTTTAATTTCATTGGTATTCCATTCATTTTTCCATAGTTTTAATGAACATACTTATTTACAGCCTTATTTTTACCACAGAATTGCACTGGTATAATTTAAAATATGAATTTAATCTAATATGGTTAAACTAGTGGGGAAAAACTTATGTTTCTTTTAGTTCAATTTGAGTGGTTTATTTTTTTCATTTTATGTGAAATTGTTAGAAACATTTTAATCTAGTTTGCAACAAGCTACTCTTCTCACTAAAATAATAGGATACGCGAAATCTTTTGCGTTGATGTAATTACACTGGTAGGGAATCTGGTTTGTCTTATATGAATGCTACTTTCTCATATAATCATCCTACGTTCACCAAAAAATGTAAAGATACCTATAGATTTCCTTGCTTCTGTTGAAGGATCTATTTGCGAACATTTGGCACTGGAAAACAATACAGCCTTAAAAAGGCTATTTTATCTGCTCAGCAGTAAATTTTCTGTTTAGGTGAATCTGAGTAGTCATATAAAGGCTGGTTTTTTCCATTTCAAACATATATGACAGTGGTCTTCTGGAGCCTTTTCTAAGCAATACAAGACATGGCCAAGCATTGTATTCTGCCCTCAAAGTGTGGATTTATGCATAGAGGTAATACTTCTGTTCACAAAAGCAAAGGCTGGGGCCATCTACATTAACGATTACTCTCCAATATTTGATTCCACTCATCATTGTGCTGTTACAGCCGTGCTTTGGTGGTTACAGAGTTTGGCAACTGAGAACATAACGCAGAAGGTAAAGTGAAAGTAGTTGTGACCCTAATCGGTTTATGGGCTAGATTCTAGTCTTGAACACCCCTGAACCCATTCAGTTTGCACATATATAATGAAGACTTTGTAGGAAAAAATGGAGATGAGAGACAGAAAGAGGGTAAACACAGACTTATGTATCCAATAAACTAGAGGAGATTATTTTTCTGTTTGTCAGCTGAATATATCTGCATATCACGAAATTCAGTCTCTGCTTAATGTGATTCTCTGCATACTTTGATCAAAACCACAGGAACGTACTAAAGAGAATACAACTCCTTCCCTGCATCCCCTGTTATTTTGATCAGCTTTGATCTCTGAGGCAGCTGTTACTTGAAAACTTTAAGAAATAGATATGTAATTAATAACAAGGAGCCAAAATTGTGAGACTCTTAAGATGTAAGAAAGAATTTTTAATAACAAAAAGGACTATAATTTTATCTCTTCAAGGCAAACACTAATATTTACTAATTTTATCTAACATACTTAGCACATTAGGTTCCTCTACCTAGTTAAGGAGGATAACTTTCAGTGGCAATACTGGATGCTCGTTTTGAGTATTTGGGTACTTCAAGAAACTTAATTTGATTTTCAGGTTATGAATGGACCTGAGTATCAGTAATTTCTCTTTGGAATTCTTCGACACATCAAGCTGTTGCAAAGGCTTTGAAATCTGCTCTTTTCACTGAGATTTCTGACCTACTGGAGGATTTTAGGCAAATGACTTCACTTCTGTGTACCTCAATTTCCCCATCTAGAAACTGAGAATAATCATATTTCTGTATATTACTTAGAGACCTACTGATTGCAAGTGCTGTATGAGAACAGTACTATTTTTATAAGAATTTGATAATCAGAACAGTTTGGTTTTAATTCAAAGTGATAAGAAGAGACTTAAATGAAACAGGGCAGTTTGTGGATATACGAGATTCATTTTTTTCATATATAATTCTTTTCCATATGAATGTATACATTTCTTTTGGGATTTATTGTATACAAAGTCTTCCTCTGAGAAGTTCAGAGCTCTCACCTCCCTTAATTGTAAATTATTGCTCTGTGCAACAGGTCAGACTGTGTGCTGCCCTGAGAAGCATCTAATGATATTCTTAGAAGCCTGTTTTTAATCATTTCAGAGCATTGATAATATTTTTAATATTTTTAAAGATGCAGACTATCCAAAAAACCAGAGATTAAAGTACCTAAAGAAAAATTATATTCTGTGTCTCCAGCAGGCAATACTCTCAGTCAAATTCTAGCTCTGAGTCAGGTAAGATTTACTCCATCCCTCGTCACAGTCAGTGGGGAGGGAACTTTTGACTATAATTAGATCTGAGGAGGTAGGTTCCTGTTAGAGTTTGGTCATGAGAGAGAGAGAGGTGAGCTCTTGTCGTTCGCATCTTTGCCTGCTTTTCACAGCTGGGGAGCCAGTATTAACAAGACTGTTCTGGAGATAAATAGTGCCCTGGTGACACTAGACGGAATAAGAATAGCAGCAGTAGTGTTTCAGGTAACCCTTTTCACCTTAGGTTTCGCTGATCAATCAGCAGAGCCTTGGAGAGCCAGCAGCCAGGAGAGTGTCTGGCTCTTTATCCCTATATGATGATTTCTCCTCATCATCTTTGGCATGTTTTAGTTTGGACCTTGTTAGATATGTGATTTAAAGCATTATGCATTAGAGTCCAGGCACAGAAGCATGTGCAATTAATAGTAGATTTATAAATGTCACTGGCTGGTATCTTCATTGTTGTGGCACACAAAAGGCTGTTCTGAACTCTGGACTCCTTAAGGCACAAAATCAATGAGAACAATTGTTTAAAAAATACATGTCTATAGAGCTTTAGGTCCTTGTGCTTCTCTCTGGAGTAAAATGCATTAGTTCCCTGGGGAACTGTGGGAAATTACAACTGCTGTTCTAATTTTCTCAGTAAAAGAAAATTTAAAAGCCCTCAGCGAGCACTCGGGAAATGGCACTTTGCATTTGATGCTTGATCATGATAAAAATATTTATTCAGTGGAAGAATAACTGTAAGAGAACATTTTAAGGGCTTTTTTATAGATTTTTTCCACCCAAACTTATATCTGACATAGGCCTGTCAATCACCTGAAATGCACATTCCAAAAACCTTTCCAAAAAGTACAATGAAACTATTCTTTGAGAAACAGGAAAGTTCTGAGTTGGATTTTTTTTTTTTTTTTTTTAATGGTAGCTGTTTCCACTGTGACATTTGAAAGTTCAAATGTGACATTAATGGTCTGTGAAGATGAACTGGTCAGTGACTCACAAATGGCTCCCGAATTCGCTGTTCCAGGAAACAGCAGGCAAAGGAAAGCTGTGGAGTCTGTCAAGAGTTCAGCGGTTTGATCTGCTGCCTGGTAAAAACTCCAGGCACTATGCCCTGCTCTAACCTGCTTCTTATTATTTGTAGTTGCAGCTACTTTTGAGTCAGTCAGCAATTACATATTGTGCTTTCTCTTTGCTACAAATCTAATTAAAATAATAGTCGTCCAGGGTCTATAGTTACGTATTTGTTTTCTTGGAAAAATGTGTGCCTTGGCTGAAATAGGGATAACATGGAGGCCACATAAATTTCAGCCCTACTTTGCCATCTAATACCATACTTCTGAGATTATCTTTTCTCAAACGTTTCTTCTGCTCTAAGCCACAGGCCTCAAATTCAGAGATGAGCTGAAATAACTGCTGGCTGAAAAGGTTATAGATGATACAGATACCCCCTGGAACTGGATTTTAGAGAGAACAGGTTATACAGAAAGGAACACCAAACTATACGTCATTAAGCATGGGTACAGTTTCCTGTAAATATTTTGAAAAATATAATTGTGGACTAATGTATTTGGGCTAAATTCACCCTGCCCTAAGTGTTGTGACTTCAGTAGTGTTTGCTATAGTGAAATTCTGACCTTCCTATATCAAGATTATCAGAAAACTTGTGGAGAGTGATGTAGCTTTCAGAATTCATGGAGATTTCAGCATGATTTGAGGAGATCCCAGAACACTGCAAAATACATTCAGGGGATGGTCACTAGAGAATGCAGACGCCATTTCTTAACAATACATCCCTGTTCAACATATCACTTAAACATATGCTTGGTCCAGAGGCTTACAGACTACATTGTCATATATCCTGACCTCTCCTGATTTCTTTTGCTTGTATGTGGTACAATCCATAGGTTCTCTTGTTACATTTGACTGAAAGAGGTACAATAGCAGAAGAGGTGCCAGCCAGAAGAGAACTTCCCATGCTCAGGTGTCGTGAAGGGCACATCTACACCACACAAAGAAATTGAGAGCAGTGTAACTTCTTTAACGCAATGTTCCTGAACTAATGAGTCTGCCTGCGAAGCTGGTGTTATTACCTCAGATTTGGCACCACACCAAAGCAGCTACATTGCTCTCAAGACCTCAGTGCTGTGTGCGCTGTCTGAATGCCCTAGTGCTGGTCAGCAGTAGTGATGGGTTCTCCCCACGGTGCACCTATTGCCATAGAAAGCTGCCTGCAGGATTTCTGTGTAAAAGGCGTAACAAAATTGAAAGATATATCATAGATCAGACTGTATATTGATGTGTAGATCCTGAATTATGTCACAGACCAGAGAGCTCATCAAACTTAAGTTGAATCCCCTATCAAGCCATAAACAAAGGCAGGTGTTCCCGAGGGGATTGGGACTGGGACTGGAACATGAACCAACCACAGGTATCACCCAGTGTGGTCATGTACCGGGAGCAGCTGCACAGTCCACCAGCATCGTTGCAGCCGGCTCTAGCTCTGTGTAAACCATCAGGGCTTGCCGTGCCATGGGCTGGGATTTCGTGCTGCATCACCTAGAGGCACAGCACAGGAGATCACCATTCATTTTTCTCCCCTGTGGTTTGGCACAAACAAATAATAGCTGGAACTAAAATGGTTAGCATAGGTTTATTAACTTTGAGGCAAACAAATCATAAAAGGGTAAATTGAAATTAGCTGGGTTAAACACAGGGTAAATCAATAGGATTATACAAGGGTCACAAAAAGGGAGGACTTTCTTCTATTCTGTGACTTTTTGTGAGGGCAAGGCTTGAGGAAACACACGAGACAGAAAATAAAAGATTCTGAGCTCTAGCTGAATAGCAATAACCAGATGTTTTTAGCAGGTGCTGTAAGCCCTGAACAGTGGGATTTTGCTACATGATGTCTTATTTGTCTAAATCCAAAAAACGACTTAGACTAAGGCCAGAAAGATGCAGGTGGCTGTGGGCTCCGCTTCCAAAAGCTCACTGGCATCTCATTTGCTCTGGCTGGAATGCAGAAGGAAAATTTCTTCTCAACAGACAACTGACCTAAGAATAACTCCCTCAAACAAACTTTCAGGCTTCTTTTGTATATAGATATTAAACAGAAGTAATTCTATGACTACTGAGACAAATTTTGTTATTAGGAATTTGCAGAAAGTTCTTGACCATTTCAGCTCACCATCCAGGGCAGTTTATACTATGGTTGCATAGTGTATTATAATAATGTCTAAGGCTGCAAGCTTGCATGAGCTATTACTGCAGGCAGCAGTTGCTGCAGTATCTACTATATTACTAGAAACTGATTGAAATAATTTTGAGTATGAAACATGAAACTATAATCCATGCAGTGAATCGTACTCTTTTTCACAAATATATCTGTGCATATATACACCAAAATTGCAGTTGTCTCCATTCCTGGAATATGATTCAATTGATATCATACCTTTTAATGTAAGCCAAACAGTTGTTTATTTCCTAAAGCTAACGGTGAGTCAAGAGTAACATCAAGATCCAGTTTGATAAATGGGCAAATGCTGGGTTAGAATAAGGTGACTAATTGTACAGTAGAGATCACTGGTAGCTCCTGGGAAAATAACCTAGACAAAGAAGTAACTCACATGTTAATGAAACCTCCTGACTGTGCTTTGGATGTGCTCTGGATGAGTTATGAAAAAAATTATAGAAAGCAACTGGGAAATAACCTGTTTCTTCGAAGTCTTAAAAACTTGATGAAATGCAACAAAAATTGGATTCAACCTGGAAAAATGCCAGCTAATCTATCTCAAGAAAAATAATTCAAGTTGTACATACTTACTGTGAGGGACAAATCTGGAAAGCAGTAATGTGAAGGACTGAGAAATTGTTGGAGTGCCTGTGCTCATGCAACATGAATAAGGAGGTAATTGTTCATCTCCATACAACTCTGATAGAATACATGCATTTCTAGGTAGCTCATTACAGCAAACAAATTGAAGGTCATTCAGTGTACAGCAGAAATAACTACTGAAGGACTTTTGAATAGACAAAAGAGGGAAGATTGGAATGGATCAATATTTATAGGTTGATGAAAGGAAGGTTAAGTGCTTGAGAATCAAAGAACTTGCCAACAATCTACAAATGGGATAAGCAGCAAGAAGGAAGAAGAATTATTTGGGATGTTCTGAGGCAGAAGGAAGGAAGAAATGAAAATTTAGGCTGGATACTAAGATAAAAAGAAATTAACTATACAGTGTAAAATTCTCCCAGGGAATTATCTAAACGTCATTGCTTGAAGACTTGGACAAAGTCTTGACTTTGTCATCAGGACATGACCTTCTCACAAACTCCCATTAACTTCAGTGCATTTTGTATGTGCCTTATGAAGCAGCAGCAGGGACTGGGCTGGCGGTTAGTGCTTGGCTGGGGTACAGCGAACTCCAAACAAATGCAGTTCAGACCCATGACAGAACCTGGGACCTCCAAGATGAGTCTGTATAGACTTACATTGAGTGAGTACTCCCAAAAGTCTTTTAAACTCGTAAGTCAGGTTGTATTAGAATACAAACTACAGCAATTAACTTCTTTATCTATAACCAACTCTAAAGTGAACACAAATTTAAAAAATAATGTCTGTCTTTGCTGTTTGTGAGTTTGCAGATTGTGTCTTTCCTTCCAGATTTATTCTTTGACAACTCAATGACTTTCTGTTCTGGTCCTTAGGAATTTTCTTCATGGGAGCACTAAGTGTCTCACTGTCTTTGCTTGGGCTACAGGCAAAGCTCCTTACTGTGATTTTCTCATTCTCCTTTTGCCATATTGTACCAGTGGGACCATCTTCACCAAATAGGCTCAGTTGCTTCCATGGGAAGGAGCAGTCTCCCCATGGGCTAGATGGGTCCACTGAACTCAGACACACTTTTAAGGAATATGTGCAGACTGAGAATGCCCAAATCAAACACTTACTGTCCATTGTAACCTCCCATAGTACTCGTATCCCACCTGTAGTTCAGACAGGTTCACACAAAATTAAAAGCCTCTGGACTGTTTGGTAGCGTATGTGAAAGTAGTTGCAACCTCAAATCACAGATGACTCAGTTAAAAAATACTAAAAGCTACTGCTGCACCTGACACTGACAACTCTGTTGGAAGTCACAGTTAGGTGTGTCACCTAAAGATGAACCAAAGACAGATTTCCCACAGGAACCTTTGCAACCCAGTAAGATACTGGTGTGGGGGAAGTTTTTGCTGATGCTACCACAGTGTGTTCATATGATGCCAAGACTAAGTTATACCTTTACATTCACATTATTATTAAATTTAGTAAATAAGTCTATGTAATTATATCCCAAATCATTTGGGGTGACTAGCATGAAATAGCACGAAAGTACACCACCTTTCTGTTGGTTTTGTGCTCTAGGACAGATGAAGAGACCATTTTCACTGACACGATCCTTTTCGTTTTCAAGTGTGTTTTGCCCTGTAGAAATGTCCTCTGGTGTGTTTTGGTTTTTTTTTTAATGTCAATATGGGAGTACAGTGTGTGCCTGGGAGCAAATAATGACTCTAAGATGATTAACGTGTTATTATTAAACTATGGGATAATTGCTATCCTGTCAAAGTGTCAGTCCGTGCATTTCATCAGCCCCCATGTGACTGTGGCTCCTGCGCTGAACTCCCAGTAGCTTTCTTTGATCTAAGGAGAATATTTTTCATGGTCAGCTGCTGAATGTGACCCCTTCGGAACTGCAAACAGCAGAAAGAAAACAAAGGTGGATAAACACTACTAAGTCACCCCAAAAAATACCTTTTTGTACCATTTGAAGTAAACCTAAGCTGACTTTTCAGACGGCAACATACTGGTGGGACCGGTAATAGTGAACAAGCTGAGGCATAAGTGCGAACTTCTCAAGAAATACAGCTAATTCTACTTTTCAGCCTGGCTGATGAGTCACATACAAGGCACCTGCATGATGAAATGGACCTGTACCATACGCTGCAACTGCTTTTGCATTGGTCAAAGCGCAAAGCCTGAGTTTGTGCCAGGGCCTTGAGTACATGCCCTTCTGGAGTTTAGTTGGCTAAGTTAAGGGGTTTAGTGGGCTGAGCTCAAGATCAGCTCCTTCACTGACAAGAACTACTGCAAAGAAAACTAGAAGTGAGGGCCTGCCCCTGCTTTCCCTTGGGAGTTACTTTTAAGCTGAGGGTTTGCTATTGCTTTCCCCGTGTTACTATGCAGCCGTGTTGCAGCTGTGTCTGTGCCAGGCTCTGACCTCCAAACTTGAACCTGGAGCCAGACCCACTGTCTGGGCTTCCTGGCTTGGAGTTGCCTCATCACTGAGGACTCACTGGGCGATCACTGGGCTGTGTCTGACCCTGATTGCTGTCCCCAGCCCTGATCCTGACCCTGACTTGCCGCTTGACATCCCAGCTCCTTGGTGGGGTCACTGCTCCCACTGGCCTCCTTGTCGTGCTCACCACCCAGCTCGCCTTCCCTTCCACGTGCAGGTGGCCCTTGCTGCTTTCTGACAGTTTGTCACTTTACTGATTTCATGTACCTGAGTAACTGAGTTAACTCGGCTTGTTTTGGGGGGTCAAAATAAAATATGTGGACTTCCATAATAATTGCTTTCCAAGGTGCACAGTCAACTACTGAAGTCAAATTTCTTAGTAATGGTGTATTTTGCCCAAAGAGATGAGTGAGACTGAAGGCAGATAGAGATACCCTGTGAAGTGGTATGTTCAAACTACAGTTCACCTGCTGATAGACTTTAATTTCTACCACCCTACGGCTGGGGGCTTTTTGCT
>NW_008796193.1:6680907-6685212 GCF_000699145.1 Aptenodytes forsteri
CTACGGCTGTGTTTTTTCAGCTGTGGGAGCCACTGTACAAGAAAGAGAACAGTGGCTTTCTCCACTGAAAAATTCATTTGTTTTGGTTTTTGGGTTTTGCCAGGGAGCCGGCATTTAATCACTAAGATGTGTCATGCTGCTAAGCTGCGTGACAGCTTGATGCAGCAAAGGGTGCTCCCCACTGAAAATGTAAACTATTTATGCTATATATTTTTCTATCTAAGGACTCTACAGATTTTTGCTAGTAATGGCTTTCCTTTTTTCCAGTTAAATTACAAAAAAAGTGTCTGCATTTCCATTCTGGTATCAGTGAAGCTAAACAGGTCTTGTATTCTTACCTTACTTTACAATATATTTTTCTTCTCTATGATCATTATTTTAAAACATGAAGGCAATAATATGTTTTCCCTGTGGAAAAAAGATTTGTGTATCACACTAGCCAAGCTGACGTTTTTTCCTGCTCTTTCTGGCTTCTGACATAGCTCTTGAAGAGACCAGATGACTGTTTCATCTCCCAGCTGTGCGAGATGCGATTTCTGAAGTAGAATACAGAGGATTATGGCCCATTTTAGGTACCAACAGGAACCTACTACTGCTCAGAGTCTGCAATTACAATATCTTAGACTTCTCATTATGGCTTTTGCTATATTTTGATACCTCCGTTTGCCCCTACTGAAGATACTATGTATCTTAACCTACTTTTCCCCTATAATTTTCCTGTCCTATATGCTTCCTTTACTTGTTGTTGTTGGAGGGGGTTTTTTGACAGCACTTTACAACAAATGATTTGTCAAAGACTCTAGATAGTTTCTGACTGTGCTGGTTTTGGCTGGGGTAGAGTTAATTTTCTTCGTAGTAGCTAGTATGGGGCTACGTTTTGGATTTGTGCTGGAAACAGTGTTGATAACACAGGGAGGTTTTGGTTATTGCTGAGCAGTGCTTACACACAGTCAAGGCCTTTTCTGCTTCTCACCCCACCCCACCAGCGAGTAGGCTGGGGGTGCACAAGAAGCTGGGAGGGGACACAGCCGGGACAGCCGACCCCAACTGACCACAGGGATATTCCATACCATATGACGTCATGCTCAGCATATAAAGCTGGGGGAAGAAGAAGGAAGGGGGGACGTTCAGAGCGATGGCATTTGTCTTCCCAAGTAACCGTTACACATGATGGAGCCCTGCTTTCCTGGAGATGGCTGAACACCTGCCTGCCCATGGGAAGCAGTGAATGAATTCCTTGGTTTGCTTTGCTTGCGTGCACAGTTTTTGCTTTACTTTATTAAACTTCTTTATGTCAACCCACAAGTTTTCTCACTTTTACTCTTCTGATTCTCTCCCCCATCCCACTGTGGGGAGTGAGCGAGCGGCTGTGTGGTGCTGAGTTGCCGGCTGAGGTTAAACCACGACACTGACCACCTGATTCCGTAAATTGTTTCTCTGCTGCCCACCCCTTACAAGAAGGCACTGTTAGCTCTGGTTAGGGAATACTTTTCCTTTTATCGTGGCACTCAATGTCAAAATGACCCTTGCAGTCTAGGGAGAAACACTTCTCGCATTTTGAAATTTGCAAACCTCTTCTGGATTGCAGGACCCAAAATGCTGCTTGGATGCCGTACGTTACTTGAATTCACTGATTTTTAAGAAAAACTGTTCTTGTATTTTTCAGATGTATTTTGTGATGACTCCTAACACAAGGCAGACTTTTTCAGTTTTAGAGAAGCAAAGCACTAAATTTGCATTATGAGATTAAAAACCAAGTTAGTGAAAGGCAAAAAATAATGGAACACTGCATTTAAGGGCCTGATAATAATCTGTTTCCCTAGCTGTCACTTAAATTTCTCAGAGGCACATTCTGGCAGTGGGAACCAACAAGACAGTTCAACCCCATCTGCTTGAAGTGTTACTTTTCAGGACCAACCTTCTCCTGGACTATTAACCTTCTGTTTAAACTTTTGATTGTATGTATGCTATCTAGCATTAACCAAGCCTTATAGCATTTTTGAAAGTGCTACATCATCTCCTCCCAACTTCTCAACTTAAGGAAACATTGTATTGGAGCTTTGATTAACTCTCACTGTCAGTGAAGATACAGATTGGAACTTGACCAGACTGAATTGTGCTTATAAGGATTTTGTTGACGGCTTTTTATAGACAGCTTGTTGACATTTTGTACAGATGGAAAAAACTGGATTTCTTTCTCCCACTTACTGTTCTCCTACACATGTACACACAGTCCCTCATGTATATATTTGCCAGTTTTAGGAGGATCAGATAATCACAATTACAAGAGGGGAGTTTTAAACACCAGTGTTTTAAATTTGGATGTTTATTCCTCACTCACAATCAACTCAGCACAGAGTTACATCTGTAATTAGTTGCGACAGCAAACAATTCCATTTGCATATGTAAGAACTTCATTTGTCGTACTAATTATGATCATTTCTTAGGGCAGAATTTGCAAAGGTATTCACATGCCTAACCTACTTCTATGTTTTTTGAAACCAACTTAGGCACCATTCTGTGACTTTAGCTGCCAATACCTTTAGAAACAGAATTTGGTTATCAGTGTCATAGAATATGCTACAAAAGAGAGATGAATAGAATGCATAATTTTCATCTCAGTTTGTCCCTGCATTTGATTTGGGACACAATATTAGAGGTTGTGTTATTTTTTTTTAAAGAGAGAAATGCTGGCTGTTGACATGGGTCCTTTACTTCTGCTCCAAGTCTGTGATTGTTACCTGCACGCATACACGTGTGTCTTTCATAGAAGTATTATTTTTTCACATTTCAAGCTACCTTCTCTTTTCTTGTTTGTTTTAGATTTTCATTTGTTTCAGAGCTTTTGTTCCCTGTGATTATGTATTTGAGTTCAACTGCCTTAAGTTGAAGAGGCAAGAATAAGACAAGAATCTAGAGAAAATCAACAGATGTATATTACTTACATTTCAACAGCCCCAGCCAAACAGTGTCTGGACTTTGACACTTGATTGCACTGATGTGTTGTGATTAATGCTTTCCTAATTGTAGACAGCAGTGCAAGCACAGAAAGTTTAATGACTGATTTTTGACTTTCATGCTTGACCTGAAACCTGCTGAAGTCAATGGGAGCCCTCAAAGTCTTCATCCAAAATCCATCAGAGGCACTGAACTTCCCATTATGAACAGTGGCAGTTGTTTCTGGCTCAGCCTTTGTAACTTGTTCACTGTGCCAAAAGGCAAACTGGAACACCAGGCAACAGATTTTACTTACAGATTTTAAAAGTTTTATGATACAAATTGGAAACCTCTAATAATACATTATAAACCTAAGGATAATTATGAAGTTCAGTGCAGATATAATTTAATTTTTTTTCATGGCTTGTTAATTTAGTTGCAAATCAGTCCAGCTTTCTGAATTTAACACTGTGAGGAATTCACCAAATGTTTAAAAAAACAAATATCATATACATACATCAGTTGGGCATTTCACTGTTCTATTTGGTCTCTGCTTTTGGTTGTTGATTGGAAAAACAAACCTGATCTGTCGGGAGACTAATGAACGTCTACACGTGAGGGTCGCTACTTACGGCTGTTAGTTACTGGAATTATACCATCCAGATAATACTGGAATTAACTTCTCTTTTTATTTGCAGAAGTACTTGTTAATCACTGTATTTCCAGACAACTCTTACTGAGATAAAAATTAATTGGAAATCATATCATACCAACTCAGCTTATCAACTTTAATGGGCGTTCCACCTGCTTAGGACAAAACTCACTTTTTCATACATTTTATTTTTTTTAAATAAAGGTATGCTCATATGCATTAAATGGGAGCAAACATGGAGATAATTAATCTCCAAATATTAATAATATGGAGATAATTATCTCCAAACATGGAGATAATTAATCTGCATTGTGAAGTTGCCAACTGTTCAACTCTTTGTAAGTTAATTAAAAGTTAGTGACAAATTTAAAGAAGTTAAGAGGCTGCTAATTAATTTGTGACAATGGTTACATGCCTGGTTCATTGCGAGCAATTAAGAAAACAACTTCTGGTATTTGTTAATTGCTCTTTAGCCAGTATTTATTACACATGCTGCACAAATGGAACATTAAATCAACTGGCTATGAGATACAAAAAGAAGTAAGTTGTTTTACTAGGAATAGAAGAACTCCAACTTACCAGGGGAGGTGCCTCGCTTGACCTGCTGTTTACTAACAGAGAAGGACTGGTGGGAGATGTGGTGGTCGGAGGCCGTCTTGGGCTTAGCGACCATGAAATGATAGAATTCTCGCTTCTTGGTGAAGTAAGGAGGGGGG
>NW_008796193.1:6687292-6691322 GCF_000699145.1 Aptenodytes forsteri
CAACCTCAATGATTCTATGATTCTATGATTCCAACTGGTTTAGATCTTCAAAATACTTTAAAGTCTTCTTTGAACACCTTTGGAAAGTTCATATATGTGACATGACAATTTAGAAAGATGGGAATTGCTGGAGAAAGAACTTTACAATGAAAATATGAATACTGTTCTACCATGGATGAAAGACTTAATAATTGAGAGTAGTTGCATGCTTAAAGTTAAACATCTCCTTGTGGTGCTTGCAGACTTGAGATCAAATATTCTTACTATATTTTGCTATATGCTGCAAATATAATTTGGGGTTGTAATGATCTACTCTGCTGACTGGAAAGTTGTGATTGCTGACTGTAAGTTGCAATGACTTACTCTAAAAACTTACCCTAAAACTCAGAAACCAGGATGTTTTCTTGCTATAAAGCAGTAGATACTATCAGTCTATGGAGTGTTAGGAGCTGGAAAATTCATAAAAATACCACAAAAACCTGTCTGCACGGCATACCTTCTGCTGAGTCCCTCATGTACCATAGGAATTTGCTCTGTAGGCAGTATTTCTAGACATGTTGCAAGCTGTACAGGTGGGTGTATACATATTGTCTGTGTCATGATTACCACTAAGTTGCCTGACTCGTGTTCCTGTCAAATAAGGAAACCTTCATTCACAACAGCCTGTTTTTTCATATGAAGGTAAAAAAAAGTCAATGCCAGTGTTTCCTTCAGTAACATTTTCAGTCTCACCTGAAACCTTCAAACACTTGTCACTAATCTGCAGGCACAAAATGCTGCACTAAGTGCCAAAGCAGTAATCCTTACAGCCATACAAAGGCTCAGCAGTGCCTCTGCCTGCAGATTGACAGAAATCGCCAGAAGTCAGAGGGGGTTCTCAGTTGACATTTGTTAACTATTATTTCTGTTGTATTCCAACAGGGTCTAATTGTTGATTCAGAGCCTGGGCAGTTTCCACAGTCTGTCTTTGCATATTTATTACATGCGACCGACTATTCTTTGTCTACCCGTTTCCAGAAAACTGAGAAATGCAAAAGTCCATGACGCCATAAGCAGGTGCTCAGCATATCACCAGGCGAGTCTACACGTCACTGATACCGTACTGTCTCTCAGAGACCGTGCCAAAGTTGGACTTCATGATGAACTTGTTAAAAAAGGAAATGCTTGAATGGGCATGGCTTGGGTTGTTCCATCACTCTGAGTTTGGTGTTGTTCTCACACCTCCTCCATCATATTTGGTGATTAAGCCTGCAGAGATAATGTTTTCTTCAAAGTAGAGCTACTAACTGGCTAGCAATTATTTTGTGCTGAACTTCCCTTCATCACTCTTGAGCTAAAATAATATCTTGGACATCACGTCATCTTTGAACAATCCCTTTGCTGCTTCGTAAATTAACAGGAAGTCTGGGCAGCAGGACTGCTTTTGGCAGAATTTGCCAAAAATCTGACAACACAGCTGGAAGTATAGCTCTTCATGTTGATTCTCATTAGTACTATTAGTTTCATCTTTCTTTGCCCAAAGAACATATTTAGTTGAACATTTCCCTCCCATTTGCAATAGGCTAAAATTTATCTCAAATCTGCCCAAACTTTGCAGAAAATAATACTTTGATAAGCATGATCTTGGAGGATCTAATCTTTTTGTCAGTGATAAAATGTGGCTCTTGACACAAAATCCTTTCCTCCATGTGATTTTCTTGTAAGCTTTACCACTGATATTGGTTACTTGGAAATGTTTGAAAAGTAGCTTGGCCTTGTTGCATTCAAACTGTGCTTACTCGAGTTTGATGAAAATCTGCTTAGTATTTCACATATCCTCTTTGAAATTCTATCATGCCTATCAGTTTTTGGGTTGTTCAGGGGCCCTATCACTGTGAGTTTGACCCTGGGTTCAAAGCTAGCTTGGTGTAAATTCATAAGCTTTGTATTGTGGGAGTTACAGGCTGCATGATAGATTCTGGGAGCTGCCTTTTATCATGCATTGACCTAAACTGTCAAAAAATTCACATCAAACTCATTCAGACATGTCTGGTTTCAGAGTATCTGGAATGCTCCTCTTCGAGTAGGGCGATGTGTTGTCTTGTATCACTTTCTTCTGCAGAATCAGGACACTTCCTGCCTACCCTCTTTGTTTATTTAGCATACGGGATGAAGCACTATTCATCCAGGCAGTTCCTAAGTCAATGGAATGGAGGATTAATGACATTGTAGCGTATGGAGCAGGCCCCCTCCTGGGGTCTCTTAAGCTGTATATATACCCCTGGGTTTATTCCATGCTGTTCCATTTAGCATCATCTCTGCCTGAACTGTGGTGGCTGCTATATCCTTTTATCAAAAATATTTCCTATTGGGTAACTGAAGTAAAACAAGCAAAAATGGAAAAGAAAAAAAAATAATCCACCACTGAAAACTTGCAGAGATATTTTTAAAAGCACAGTGGATATCCAGGCAGTATCTCATGAGAAAAAAGGATGGCTTGTGCGTGCCCTGAGTGAGGTGGAACAGTGCACAATATGCTGTAGCCTTGCTTTGCTTCCGAGTTCATTACTATAACCTGCAAAATAGGAAAGAAAATTACAAGTTCATGCTCACATACCCTGCTCTGGCAAAGCTATTTCTGAAGATGGAATTAATTGGAGTATTTTAGTTTAAGCTAACTTCAGAATCTGTTGGGCCCAGAAAAAGAGAGGATCACTTTAAATATGAAGTTAACCCTCATGTTCAGGGGCAACTAATCTACATTCTGTGTGTTAATATGATATAAATTACTGAATTTCCTAAATTGCAATTGATTTCTACTCATAGAATAAAATGTCTGGAAGAAGAGTCCATAATTATAGATGGTTCAGCTTTTGCCATGATTTTTTGCTGGTATGTTAAGTCCAGAAGCCATAACACATTTGAAGTATTTATTCATAATGTTGTGCTTCTTGTACATTGTGTGTATATCCACATATTAGACTGGAGAAATGCCTATACAAGCAGAGTCTGTGCTTCAAACAACTTTTTTTATTGCTAGCTCTTTGTATTTGCTAAGCAACACAAATTAACTCTTCCTCAAAATACCATTCCCTCAAATAAAACGGCCATTATTTGCAATTGTGCAACACAGTTCAGGACATTGCACTTGCAGTGTGTTTCATCCAGGAAAGGCTCCCTTTCTGCACCGGATCTTTGCAGGTGCGTTAACCTTTCCGTGTCAATCTGTCTCTAATCAGTCTTAATGTCTAGAAATTTCCATCTAGCATTCATGGCTTTTTTCCACCATGGTAACCGGAAATATAAGTACGCACCTGGTCTTATATAGATCAGGAAGACCTTAAATCAAAATCCTGACAGCTGTTCGGTACATAGTAAGTGTTATGCCTCCTTTATCTTTTGTTATATTAAAACAGGGGGACATGAAATGAAACTAAAATACGAATTTGCCCTTCTAGTGTCTTCCCCAAGTCTGCTATACTAGTGATATCCCTGCTGGCTTTGAACTGAGCTTCTGAGACCAGTGTCTTTGATATGATCCTTGCCCTCTCAGTCATGCTGCTTCCTAGAGGAGTTTGTGTCACTGATCTGCTGACAGCCAGATTGCTATTTTTTCTTCAACATTGTACTGAGGATAGAAGTGACATTATGCTGTTTGCAGTGGGTTTTCTTTTACTAATTATTCAATGCAATGCTAGGGACAAATTATTCTTGGGGACTGAAGAACTGTGATCTTTCTAATAGACTTGGATTAATTCCAGCTGGTTTTAAGCACCTTTCTCCATTAGCTAGAAGAGGCGATTAGCATGAAGAGCCTCCTGAGTTAAGTGTCTTTTTAGCATCTAAAGTTAGTGCTGGTAAACTGACCCACCAAATCCTGCATTAGGCCTATTTTAATGGCTCAACTATAATCTCAGTGCGTTATCTTTTCCTGAGATAATTGCCCGTTTTCCCCTTTGTTTCAGTACAGCTATTCTGACAAACAAAGCCAGAAGACCTGTCGCCCGCACACTTCTTTGTTTCACTGGTATGAATTTCTGATGGGAAGCCC
>NW_008796193.1:6691365-6691730 GCF_000699145.1 Aptenodytes forsteri
CCCCTTCCGAGGGGAGCCCCCGCCACCGCCAGGGGAAGCTCCCGCCCCGCGCAGCGCTGGTGCCCGCGATGCCCGCTCGTTTATTCTCTGTGCCGTGATCTAGTGCAGACGTTTAAGAACTGACCGAGAACTAACCGAGAACTTCGCGAGTGATGCGCTTCCTCAGAGCTGAGGAATCTCTACCTTCCGAAGCAAATACGCTTCAGCTAACGCCCAGAAAAACGTATTTGGCGGGATGTACCTCGGCTGCGCCCCCCCAGAAGGAGATACCCCGGCGAGGAAGCACCGCCTTTGCGCTGTAAGGTCTGCCTGTGAACCCCACCGTTAGCGCACAGGGACGCGGTTCGCGCCGTGGGTGCGGGTCG
>NW_008796193.1:6692339-6755621 GCF_000699145.1 Aptenodytes forsteri
CCCCCCGCGCCGCCCCGCGGGGCCCCGCCCCCGCCGGCCGCCTGGTGAGGGGTGCCGAGGCGGTGCGGTCGAGGCGAGCGAGCGAGCGAGCCGTGAGGGGGCCGCGGGGTGTTTCTCACCGAGTTCTCCTTCCTCTAGGAAAGAGAGGGCGAGCATTGACACCGAGATCAAGCGCTTCATTGCCAAAAAAGCCGATCTCCTTTTTGCTCACTCGTGGAAACCCAACGGGCCTCTCTCCGACACGATTGAAGAAAATGAGGGTGAGCCTGCTCACGGGGGAGCCGCCGCTTCTCCGGAAAGGTGTTGCTCTGTGACGGCCGCGGGGTAGTGTAAGGACACTGCACGTAAATTAGCAGTGTTTTTAACAACAAGGTGGAGATTTTGCTATTGCTCTTTATAGGCTGTGCGTAAGCTTCCTGTTAGTGCAAATCAGATTTTAACGTGTTCTGCTAGCGTGAAGCATTTTGTGTTTTCAGGCTGTAGCTTGGTCGTTTCGTAACTGTGAATTTCTCACGTGTTGCAGAGTATTATGCTGTTATGCCTCCCCTGGAACGGTTCATGGAGGTTCCCAGGGAAGACAGGAGAGAATTATTTTTTCGAGACATCGAACGTGGTGATATCGTGATTGGGAGGATTACTTCTATTCGTGAATTTGGCTTTTTCATGGTGTTGATTTGTCTGGGAAGTGGTTTCATACGGGAGATTTCGGATTTAGAAATCACTGTAAGATATATCTTTGATCAATATTTTATTCTGGATAAGTAGTAACTTTTCAATGTATTTGTTGTCTCTTGCATCTCTTAATGGAAACTGAACTTTGGGATGGTGGGTGGTAGCTGAATTTGTGGACAGCTTATGATGCTTTCCTGAGTCAGCAAACACTTCTTTTTATGACCCACACTCAATATTTATTACTTTTGAGTTGAAAAGCTCATCGTTTATGGATGCATAAATTTTTATTTGAGCCAAGTCATGATTTTTAACTATTGCGGCTCTGATGTGCGTTAAGATTAAACTAAGCTTCTAGCTTAATCTTGGGGAAAAAAAAAAATCCAAAACTTTTGGCTTTGTTTATGATATTCCTACGTTTTTTCTATTGCAGGCTCTTTGTCCTTTGAGAGATGTGCCTTCTCAAAGCAACCATGGAGATCCTTTATCTTATTATCAAACTGGAGACCTTATTCAAGGCAAGTAGCTGCAAAAGTTGTCAGGAATCTGTTTGTTTCCGTTTTGAGACATTTCTGTAATATTAACTTTTATTGTTTCTATAGCTGCAATCAAGGACGTTGATCGTTACCACGAGAAGCTCACGGTGTCGCTTTACAGCTCAGCTCTTCCGCCCAATCTTTCCAGTACAAAACTGGGCGTAATTACTTCCGATGACTTCCCATTACATTATAGGTAAGAATACGCTACTCAGCTGTACTTGCTAGGTGTATTCGGTGTGTCTGAAGAGCATCTTTGACAGACAAGTTCTTTAAACTTGTTGATGGTGTTTCTGATTTAACTGGATGATTACATACTTTTTGTTGTTTCTCTCTTTAACGTACTTGTTTCTGGATATGTCAGGTGTGGTTGGTCTTTTAGCATCTTTCCCAAAATGTAAGGAAAGCAAAAAGCAGAGTGAGGTATCTGTCACTGTTGGACTGTGTTAACAAAAACAAACAAACAAAAACCCCAAAAAAAACAAAAAAAAAAAAACCCCAAAAACAACCAAAAAAAAAAAAAAAAGAGAAACAAAAACCTTGGGAGACTGGAATATGAAACTCTTAAAACTTTAAAATTACTGTTAGAAGACAGAAGGATACAGCTATCTCTGCAATTTTTGTAATGTTTTTGTATGTCCTGGAGATACGTAGATGGGTGCCAAAAACAGGTTTCAAAAGCTGGCTTAGGCTAAAGGATATAGGGGTTGCTAAATAGTAGGAAAATATATGCCTGTAAAAGAGAACAGCTTGAGCAGTAATAGATATCAATACAGGCGTTTTTATTCTAAATGTAAGCATCATAGAATTGAGTATAGTGTCTGTGAGGTTGCGTTTGTGTACATTGGTGCTTTTTTTAAGGCAAAGCATGGAAGTTGCTAATACAGCAGAGACATTCGAAGAGGTTTTGCATCGTTCCCCAGGATTTGCTAATCCATCGTTAGTTGAATATTTAGCAGAAAAACTAGGACTAAGTGAATCAAATCCACCATCTTTGATGAGAAGTCTTCAAATGTAAGTGATTTTTTTCATTGTACCTATCCTATAGCTTTGTGGAGATTATTCTAATCCGTTGAAATAGACTTGTGAGTGGAAGTCCTAGACCACTTATATTTAAACCTTTTTCATTTTGATTTGCATGACTGCAGCTTCTATGTCTTTAAATATTTGAAAGCAAACTCCTCTGGAGTAAGAAATTTACGTTTGAAATTCTGTTGCTCTGAATAAGCAAGACACCTTATCACACAAAATGTTTGATACCAAATACGTTAGCAATTTATTGCTTGGATCTTTGGATTGGAATGCAGGATGTTTAAGTTTTAACATTTTCTGTCAGATGTTTATTCACAATGTTTATTTTAGTAATAGATCTGAGCTCTTTAGTGAAATAGGCTTAAACATATGCAAGGATTGATGTTGTGAGCCCTGTATATATTAGGCTCCAAAGCAGGTGTGAACATGGTATATTTTGGGTAAATGTACTGCAGCTGTATGAGTTCAATTCAGCACTTTTAGAATGGGTTGGGAAAAACTGGTTTCAGAAATACGAAAGAACATTCCTGACTGAGAGAGAGCAATAAGGTGTTGTATAAATAATATTTCAGCTTATTTCAACTGCATTACATACTGTGAGTTTAATTTTGTAGACTCAGAAGGCCAACTTGATGTGTGTGTTTGTATTTTTCCTTAAAGTAAAAATTTCAATGAAGAAGATTTTGCCCCTGCATTGAGGAAAGAGCAATCTGCATCTTGGGCCTTGAAATGGTATGCAGTGCTTTTTCTTGTCAGAGCTTATTGTTAGGTTAGATTAGGTTACAGGTTATATTTATTAAAAGAAAATAAACGTTGAACCGGTTTTTATACTACACGTGTAATGGTGTAACCAGGAAGATCTTCTTGAAAGTAACGCTAACTGCCGAGTGGGTATGTGATAGATTAAGTCTCGAGATTCAGTTCCAAAATATGTGTCAGGTTTAAGGGAGAGCTTCTTAAAACTTTTATAATATGCTGGCTCATTGATCAGATGAGAGCAAGATTTGTGACCCATTTTATAGTTGGGTGTTGAATGACCTAATACTGCTTGTCATGCCAGTTAAGCCTCAAACTGTAGATTTAACAAGTGCACTTGCTGTCTTTGAAAAGTTAAATGTGTTTCCCCGGCTCCATTTGGAACAGCAGCTCTGGATAGCTGCTATTGCTTTTACGCTATGCACTGTATTTGGGCATGCTACAGGGTGGAGGAGGCAGAAGTAAGAGAGACTTTTCTCCTAAAAATGTAGATTTTTTTTTTTTTTTTTTTGTGGAAAAAAAAAAAAAATCGGAGTGAAGCTTCAGCATTTCTGGGTTTCTATGCTAACAACGCAGTGTTTTTCTTAAAACAGTAGTGTTTTGCAACTTTGATTAATTGCAGAAAAAGTTGCTTATGATGTTAAATATAAATTTTGATTTAAAAAAAAAAAGTAAAGAAAAGTTCTGAAATTCAGCTCACATCAGTTCTCTTCCAATAAGTTAATGTCTTGGCAAATGTAGAAGAAAGGTTCAGGTGATATGAAATCTAAAACCTCAAAATATTCCAGTTTGAGGAGAACTGGTTTCGGTGTGTACCATCTACCCATCTCACCTCCTGTTGTTGGTCTAATGGTGATTTTTAGCTTTGGATATAATTAAGCCTGTTCCAGTTTAATGGTGGTAGGTCACACGTAGAGTTTTGTGCAGAAAAGTGCTTAAATATTCATTCTGTAAATGAAAAACAGTGTAATGTAGTAGCACCATCTGCAGAAATGCTCTCTAGTGCCTTAAGATTTTGGATTAAAGACAATATATTGTTATGGAATTATGTCAATATCACATTAATATGAAATGCTAGTGTTAAGTACGTGATAACAAGGTCAAGTTTTATTACCTATCACTTGTTTGGAACCATAATTTGTGAGTAAGTAACAGTATAAAATCTGCATAGGCTAACTGTACATAATATTTTTCTCCAGTGTGAAGGCTGGGGTTGATTATTTTAAGGTTGGGCGCCATGTGGAAGCCATGAACGAGTACAACAAGGCTTTGGAAATTGATCCACAAAACGTTGAAGCTTTGGTAGCACGAGGAGCTCTGTAAGTCTGCTTGTTTCATTGGGTTTTCTACCTTGTGAAAGAGAAACATCGCTAAAATCCGTCCAACTTTTCTGTTGTTCTAGGTATGCAACAAAAGGAAGTCTGAACAAAGCCATAGGTGATTTTGAAATTGCTTTAGAAAACTGTCCTACCCATAGAAATGCAAGAAAATACCTCTGTCAGACACTTGTGGAAAGAGGCGGGCAGTAAGTGTTTTTGTTTGGTTGTTAACAATTTTTCTCATAACATTTTTTTAAAATCCATCCTAGTTAGGACACAGAATGGCATCTTTCCTTCCTGGCTATGTGCTTAAAAAAAAAAGTCTTTGATGGAAATACACCTGCTTGTGCAGTTGGTTTACACTTTCTCCTCTGTCCCAGTTAAAATCCTGGTAAAATATCTGATGTTTAATCCTTGATATCCTTTCATTGGTAGGTTACCAGGCTTGCATAAAGCCTTGTGAAATGTTTGAATATATTCCAATAGGTTTGTTGGGTTTGGTTTTTGGTTTGTTTTGGGTTTTTTTAAGAATTTGTAACAAAATGATGTTCTGTTACTCTACTGAAATATTGGTTAACCACTGTAACACAAAATTTTACTCTTGAATATTCAGGGAATAGATTTCTTTTAAGCCCTGTGTTAAGAAAAGAGAGACAGTATTTTTGAAACTGAAATTGGAATTTCAAAGAATAGTATTACTGATGATGATTAGGAGATAACATGTCAGAAATACTGTTTTATTTCTTTACTGAGGTGGACTAAGATGACAGATAGGGTCTTGGACGGATGCAGTGGTGGTGTCATAGTGCAAATAAGAACAGTAGTCCTGAAAATAAGAGAAAACTGTCAAAATCTGTGGCTTAACTGTATATGAATTATCACTTGAATTTTAGGTTGGAAGAGGAAGACAAACTACTGAATGCTGAGAGTTACTATAAAAAAGCCTTAAGTTTGGATGAGACTTTTAAGGAAGCAGAAGAGGCCTTAACAAAACTCCGTAAGCATATGCAGGTGATTCTTTACTTTCTCTTCATATAGTGCTCTCAATGACAATAAATGAACATCAAAAATCATATTAAATCTTTTGA
This sequence comes from Aptenodytes forsteri, assembly GCF_000699145.1. NCBI lineage: Eukaryota > Metazoa > Chordata > Aves > Sphenisciformes > Spheniscidae > Aptenodytes > Aptenodytes forsteri. The sequence goes on from NW_008796193.1 coordinate 6,697,740, forward strand.
ATAGGGAGAGTTTAAGTTGATAGTTTGTCTTATTCTCTGCTTCCCTTCTCCACAGTAAATCTTTTACAGTGAGCATTATGGCTGTACCTACCAGAAGAAAGGTACCTCTTGATGACTCCACTGTTTTGAACAGGATAGTAAAGAAATGCCAAACAGTGGAGACAGGGAAAGAGCAAAGCCTGTTAACCCTGTCAGCTAAAGCAAGGATAAGAATATTCCATCACGCAAGTGTGCTTAATAATGTTAAATTAAAACATTCTGTGAATACAAACATGTGAAGTGTCAAAACACTTAGGGAAGCCAAATAAACATTGCACACCATTGTACTGGCCAGATCCTTGTCGTTTGGAATAATTACGAAAAGATAGAGTAACACCAGCCAAAGCTAACTCACAGGAAGATCCCATGAGAGAGGAAGTTAAGAGGTGATTTAAAGGAAGAAGGAGGTGGAGGGTGGGTGGGCAGGCAGTTTTGAATATCTTAGTTTTCTTCTCTGCTGTCTGGTTTTTTTGACTCTTGCATGCAGCATGTTTCCCAGGTGAGGCCTGGTGGGTCTCTATGCTAATCTGAGTTGTCGTCTTTTTTCTTTTATCTCCTTCACTTGTGTTGTCTTCCAGAGAGGATCAAAGAGTAAAATAGAACACTGAGGAACAGGCTTGTTCTGTTCTGTGCTTCTGCATGTAAGGAAGTACATAGACTGGGGGAGATGGCCTTAATCAACACTTCTTCAGTTGGTGGAGCCATAATGCTGACAGGCTGTGTTGAAAGAAGGGGGAAGAGGAGATATGACAATCTTCTTAATAAAACTGAACTACGTCGTAGATAAACTGTTGTATGGTATTTGAGCACTATCCACATTTGGCTGCTTTAGAAAAAGGTGTCAGTCTCAGTTAAAATGAATAATATTCTCAGCAAGTAGGAGATAAATTTTACTCCTCTTTAGCATTTTCCTGGTATAATGGGTCATTGATGCAGCAGATAAAAAAACCCCACAATGCTAGCTACTGTTTGTTGGGTTGCATAGCCTTAACTGTAGTTAAGGGTTTCCTTTATTGTATCGGTTAAGACAGTTGTAAAGTTTTGAAAATGATAATCAGACTTTCTGCTCACTCTGAATATGAATAGAGCTACTCTTTAGGGCTGTAGATGGCAGAAGTCTGATCTCTAATAGATTTAAGTAGTTTATCTTCAAGGATTATTCATCTGATGAGATGCTTTTCTGCATTTACATGTATTTTAATACGTAAGTCTGATACTATCACTGTTGTGCTAGAATGGCTGAAACAACACCGAAGTATGTTTTCCTGTAATACTGATTATGTGTTTTTCTCCAATGCATTTTCTTCTGAATTGGACCGTTGTTGCTGTATCTGACATCTGGTGCTGCTCATCACCAACAAACCCTTGGAACATGATTTCTTACGTAAACTATGCATCAAACTGGTCTGTGAAATTGTTACAAAACGGTTTGTATTCAAACATGGCCAACTGGAATACATTTCAAAATGGGTTCTGCCATGTTTTACTTGTAAACTACAATAATGATACTTTCCCTCAAACCTCCTTTTTTTTTTTCTTTCTTCTCCATGTTGCTAATACTGTGTTTTGCTTGCATATTCTATCTATACCTTTTGGGCTCCATGCTTCACGGTGTGCTGGATCACGGGTACCACTGCAATGGCTGGTCAAATATTTTTTAATGGAATAAAAACGGCAATATGGTCCTTAATGTAAACCTGATTATCGCAATGGCCAATGCCAAACTCCTGAACAATATTAATTCTTGATCTGGGAATCCCGGTAAAACATCCCTGGCGTAATTACACATTTGAATGGGGTTGGGGACATGGGGAAAAATACCCATGTTAACACTTACTTTTAATGTAATTTTTTTATGATGCTTGGGTTCAAAAAAGAAATCTTTGGAAATGAGGGAGAAACAAGCTGCCAAAGAAGAGAGACAGAAAGAAAAGAAAGTAGAAACAAGTGCAGAGAAATTGCGTAAGCTCTTAAAAGAAGAAAAAAGGTAACTTTGTTATATTCAGTATACCGATTATGTGGCAATAAATGCAGATAAGACTATGAACAATCCATTTCCAAACAGATTGTCCAACAGTAAGCTAGTGGAACTTCTACCTGGGTAAGCTACTTTTCCTCCGGCATCTTTTTGTGGTTAGTTAGTGTCCTTCAGTGCATATAGCCTTTAACGGAGATATATGTGGAAGAGAAGTTGTTTAAAAAATACTTTGCAGTGTGAAGTGTTTGCGAAGTGTAATGCCATATTAAACTGGGAAAGATACCTTTTATAACAACCTGTTTGCTGGATTTAATCTTAATTTTCTGATAAAGAAATGACATTCAAAATTCTCTTGCCAGGTCAGGCTCAGTTTCCATTCATGCCTTACAGTCCAATCTCAGCCAAACTGTGAGGAGTACAGATTTGCTTTCTACACATAATTTTTGCCTGATACTGAAGATTATCTCACAGGTTAATTACATTTTTTAGGTTGAAGAAGAAAAGGAAAGTATCGACTTCCTCCTCCTCCTCCTCCTCCTCCTCATCATCATCAAGTGATTCTTCATCAGATGTATCAATTTCTTCTTCCTCCTCTTCCTCTGATCACAAGAAACGTAGGAAAAAGCGTCGGAATAGATCCGAGTCTGCCCACGGCTCCAAAAAATGCTCATCTAGAGCTTCTTCCCATTATAAAGATCAGATTAGGAAAGAGGAGTGGTATTCGCCTCCGGCTGATACCTCTGCTTCCTTTCTTAACCAAAATTTTGAAGTGGAAAAACTGCTGGAAAGGCAGGACAGCTTAGTGTGTCCAAAAACAGAAGTAAGAGAGAAAGACAGACACTGTTCTTTTTCGAGGACTCCAGGTGATGATGAAGACACTTTTGGAGGTAGGTCTGAAGATTCAAGAGATTCTTACAGTAGCTCCAGAATTCTGCCAAGTAGTAGCAAAACTGAAAAATATGGTAAAACTGATAGATTTTTCTCCAGTTGGAGGGCTGCTTCAGGTTCATACCGTAAGTCAGATGATGAACCCAGGATGCATTATTTTAGGAAATTAGAAAGGGACGTAGAGGGGAGAAAAGAGCAGTTTAAAAAACATGGCTCAGGTCAAGACAGGTGTTATACGTCTCCAGCAGGGTCTGACTATTCTGGCAAGTCAGTGGGAAAGTACAGATTGTATTCTAGCACCTGCTTACGTGAAGGTGATAAAAGTTACGATAGTGATAGGCATGTGTTAAGCCAGCATAAAAATGAAAGCGAGTATAAGAATAGGAAAAGAAGTTATGAGGAGACTAATAAAACAAAGGAACCAGAGGAGGAAATGTCTTTAAATGGTACAGCACAAACAGAAGGTGGCATTAAAAGAAACCTGCCCCAGAACTTAGTTAACATATTCAATCAAATAGCTGAATTTGAGAGGGAAAAAGGAAGTAAGCAGAAGAAACAGTAAAGTACCTAAGAAAATGCTATTCTGATGAGCGTAGTTAAATGAACTTTTATCTATCTCTTGAGGAAATGCATATGAAGAGTGATAGAAAGGCAGAATTTGTTCTGTCTTGCAGAATGTCAAAGAATTCTTAAAGATTGTGTGGTAGAAAGAGGTGCAAGGATATCTTACATAAAATACCAGTTCCTATTTAAAATCTTAAGTTTCCTGTGCTTTTTAACTTGGGATGTTCCTGTACAGTATTCTCTGTCTGATGGGTTGAAATCCTTTGATACCCCTGGACTGTAGTTAGTTGTGGAACTCACATCAAATATGCACTTTAGCAACAGATGTTTTTTTGTTTGGGGTTTGGTTTTTTTTGGTCCCCTGGGGTACTATTGACTTATTTTTGTATCAAACTTAGCTTCTAGCTATAGAAAGGGGATAACTGAAAGAAAGTCAGTCATGTGCCATCAATGTATATAGCTCATTTGATCATTAAATTTTCTTAATGTTTTCTTAATTCTGTGTCTTGATTCTTGTTAACGGCGCTGGGATGTTTCATACTGGTGCACTGGTTATATATGCTGCTTAAGTGAATGGAACGCTCCAGTGTCTGTGAAGGCAAGCGTATTGCATTCTCTAAACGCATCAAACACGTTCTCTAAGAAACGTATAAAAAAAAACCCCAAAACCACAACAGAAGTAGAAGAAGAGAGAATTTTAAAACAGTGTTTATTGTCTAGGTAAGTTCAAGTGTGGGTCTTTGGTTTTTGTCTGGGTTTTTTTGTTGTTAGGTATTTGCTTTACAAGTAGCTTGAAGGCAGTGGTTGCATTGCTGTGGAAAAAGTTACGCTCTATTTACAATGAGTTCTCCAAAGATGGTTGGCAGAACACACTAAGGAGCTAACATCTGGCAGACTATAAAATACCAATTGTACTTCAGCTGCAAGTTTTCCAAGTAATTCTGTAGAGAATTTGTAGTTGCAAAAAAGATACTGTGTAATTTTAAACAGAAAAAGTACATTTTTTTCTGACTTTAATAATTTACTGTCATCTTTTTGATTAAGATTAATCTGAGATGACTATTTGATTAATAGTCAAGGTTGATCTTGAAATGAAGCATACATTTTCTTTCCTGGGTTGTTGTAATGTAATCTAGAACTATTTTGACAGCAGTGAAGATACCAGTTCACTAAAAGTAACGGCTTTAACATAACTCTCCTTTTCATTCTATGAAAAATGAATTGATGGCTTCTGAAGGGTTTTGCAGATCTCTAGTTCTCCAACAGCAAAACGAGAAAGTAATTTAAAGGTTGATTTTATTATATTATATAAAACACATGCTTAACATTTCTCCTAGATAAATTATTGCATACTGTAGAAGAAAGTTAAAACATGTATTTCTGAGAGAAATTAATGCTAAGATTGCCAACAGACCTTGATAAATAAGTTGTTACAGATTAATCAATTAAGAAGCCTTAACTAGCGTTAAGCCTTTACTGTGGCCTTCAAAACATTACTTGAGACTTTTTTTGCGTTTATAAATATCAGAGGTGCTAGCTCTGCTGGATGACTGTGAACCAACAGCAGCTGCTTCTGCAGGAGTGGCGATAGGCAAGCTCAGATCTATGACTTTGAGTGCTGACGTCTGACTGGAGCCTGAACTTGTGCTTCTGGAGGATCTGAAAGACAAAATTTTACTCATCGGTGTACAGAAATCCCTATATGTAAAATAGAGCGTCTAATGGCGGCTTACAGTAGAGCCACCCAGCAGCAGGGTTTCTTCTAGGTAAGATCCCCTACAAAGATCATTGTAGACATTGCCACTAACAGCTGAAGTAACCTGTGGGAATGTTGTCAGATTGTAACTGATGCAACATGTTACATGCACTATTAGTTCAACAGGGGAAAAAAGGATTGGTAAAAGCATACATGTCTGTCTTCCCTGTTTAATTAGGAAAGGGAGCTCATGCTACCAAGTGCAAAGTGTGGCTGGAGCTCAAACTTGTGCTTTTATAATGCGAAGCCACTTTTTAATTAGAGCACAGTTAGCAAAAGTAAGTGTAATTATTCTGTAATTACAGTTTTAAACTGTGATGGATGCAGAAGTAAACTTAATTGTATGCTAGAAAAATCCAGTAAACTTAAAGGTGGGAAAGTATAAGGAGAAAGTTTTTATAGAGTGTTCAGGAAGTAGAGACAAGATTGAGACGACCTTCAGGAGTGAGGAATTCTGTCATTTAGGGACTAATTTTGCTGGTTTAAGCTTTAACTTGGGAAAAAAAGAGAAACCCAACAAAGCCAAAAAAAACATTGCTAGCACTTACCTGGTAGAAGCTACTGAGCTTTGTGTGGATGGTGATCGAGAACTTTGACTACCACCAGCAGAAGCGATTGTAGGAAGCTCTAAATTGGACTAGAAAATTTGGAAAGAAAAAAAAAAGTTGACCTAATGGTTGTGCAATAGGACTGGGTATATCAGGAGGGTTTATAATCCTTTGTATTTGAAGAGATGTTGAAAGCAGATGAACACTTTCTGCTGTTTTACCATAAGTATAGTTTATTGTTGAATTTAGGAGTTGCCCTTGGAAGACACTCAGCAGTAGACTAGAGCCATCAATCAAGAGTTTGGTGGCAGTTACCTGGAAAGCTCACCTGGTAAAAGTACATTTGAAAGGGTGTAGTTAAATCAGGATTTGCTTCTAGAACATCAGCTAACAATTTGTCGATAGTTCTGTTGAAGCTTTTCAGTTCACGAAGATCAATGTCTCTTTCTTCCTGTGTTTCTGATTTAGTTTTCTTCAGAGACTGAATCTCTCTGGATAGTCTGGAACACTTAACACAAATATTTTTAAAGCATTGCTATTATGAAAAGGCAACGCTTTCCGAAGCCTGCTAAGTTTAAATTCTGTGGTTTTAACCATACTACTGTCTATCACTGTAGAGTTAGAAGTTGTCATTAATGAATTTACACACCTGTTTTATAACCCTTTCTAGTTTTGGCTTCTGTTCTTCTATGTCTTTGTTCAGCTGCAAAATAAGAGCTTGTTTTTCCTTCTTTTGCTCTTGGAAGAGGGCCTCCTGCTTCAGTACTGTATCAAAATTTTCTTCCATGCTCTGCAAATTCATTTGAACAGCAGTTTTAGTTTATAAAGCAGTTCTGATATCCTTTCACTTCTTGTATTACGTTGTGGGAGGGTCTGTTATTGTGCTACTGCTTGTTTCTAAATGTAGCTCAAGCAATTAATACTAATGATAACAACAACTCAAAACTTTCTGCCAGTCAGACTGTTTAGTGGAGAAATACCTGGGTAAAGAGACCACCAGGTAATTTATGTATCTTTAAAAAATTACTGTAATTTTAATTACTGTAATTAATGAAGTTATAAGTATGTCTTTTCAGATGTGCCTCTGAGCAGTAACTACAAATGACTTACTCAGCACAGTACCAACTTACCAGTGCAAGCTATCCTAAGAAAAATAACATTGTTCCCTGCGGGAAGAGATGGATACCTTTGACTAGAATGAATAAAATCAGCTCCGTAAGGGTGGCTCTGTTTTTAAAAAAATAAATAAATAAAAAGGGTATGCCTTAACACCTCATTATATGTAGGACTTATGCCCTGATGAAGATGTGTGTCCCTCTTCTTTAATTTCAGAGATGTTATTTCTTCGGTGGTAGAATAAGCAATAGGAACATTTGTTGACCTGTGGCCAGTGCCTCAGGGCTTAGAATAATCATGTGGGTTAGAACAGGGTGCCTTTGATTTCTTCTGCCTAAGAAAACTTTAACTAAAACGTCACACATCAGAGCTAAGCGTTGTTCTTTCTTAAGGGCCAAGTAGGCTTTTTGATAACAAGGGGAACCAAGAGTAAGTCCTTGATGTAGAGCCTGAACACAAGCCATCCTTTACCTGCATTTAGTGCTCAGCCTGCTAAGTTAAGAGTCAGCTAGCTTTCTTGAGCTAAATTAATGCTGTTTAAACTGAAGCACCCTGAATGCTAATAAGACAGAATATGTTCTCCTAGAAAAATTCTGGGACATGCCAGAGGACGCAAGATGTGTGGATTGTAATCTCTGCGGTACTGGACAGGATGATACAATGTAGTGGTACATGCTACACAAAAACATACCTGCTTTCCTGGGTGCCAGAACAGAGCATCTGTCAATGTGCATCTGGGATTTTGAAACTTCTAGCTGTAATGTGACTAAAAAGCCTGAAGGTTCCATTGTGATTCAAGAAAATTCAAATAAGCACTCAATTTTTGAAAGAAGAGGTAGAACCTTCTACAAAATCATATCCATCTATTCATAGAAAGCATAGGATATAAAAGAACAGGCAAGAACTTGTCCCAGAATTTCCTATTCTTTCAATAGGATGGCTTGCATGGATTTAGCTACATGCTGCAGCCTTGTCTGTTGACCGGAATTTTTGCTTGTATTTTACCTGGAGATTTTCCTGAAGTTCCTTGATCTGTCTTCGTTTGTATCTGTATTTTTCATCAGCAGCCCTTTTCTCCTCCTCTAGTTTCAATTTTTCCTCATATTCCTCACCTGTGATACAAACAATGAGGCAGCATTAATACTGGACAAGCAGTGTATACAACTCAATTTTCACTTCAAAGTAAGTTGCACTTTAAAGTAACTGCATCACAGAGTATTACTATATTAGTATTACTATATTAGTGTTGGCAGTATTAAAGAGACCTCAAGGTTTAAGAGTTTGTTGTTTAAGTACTCTACTACTAATTCCAAATCACTGTAGAAAAAGTAAATGGCTTCATGAGAGAGAATGATTTAAGAGCTACTGTTTCCAGAGCCAGCGGAGGGTACAAAAGTTAAATATTTTCTAGAATTAAGTTTATCTAATTTCTCATGGTGATGCTTTTTATACGCTAAACAAAGTTCCACAGAAGGAGAGCAAGCTTATGAAGTCTGAGTGGCAACAGAAACAACAGGTGAAGATTACTTTCCAGAATTCTGAGGAATTTCCAATATCCAAAAACTTGTGGTTAGGTAGTCCATATTTTAGAATTTGCTGACACTACACCAGAATAGTGCAGTTTAAGTTTTACTCTTCTTCATCATTTTCCCAGATGACAGGTTAGTACTTTTTTTCCCCCTTCCATGTGAAATCAGAGATGATGAAGCTAAGGGATTGATCTTCATCAGAGTACATGTACCTAAGCTGCCTATATAGTTGCTCTGGGTACTGGTTGGCTGGCTGGCTCAGTCTACCACGAGAAGGCCAGCAGTGGCACAGCTTGTTCTGCTTCTGTAATTTGAATTAGCGTGTGTAGAGAATGTAGTGTTTTCTGTACTGTGCAAAGTTTTATCCACTAGACCTATGTACTTCAGTGGGCACTCCTTTCTCCCAGTAATGACTTTTTTCCCCCCAGTATTGTCTTTGTGCTTTGCCTCTTCTGGATGTTCCTACTTAGGACTATTCACAAAATTTATATAGGTTTAGAGATTTTCACATAAATCAGATGTAAGAACATAAATATTAGTTAATTACACCTTACTGCACTTCCTTCTGTGCTTATTCTGCTGAACTATTCACAGTAGCATGTGAATTACATTCCCTTTTGCTACTATCAGTTTAGTCTCTGTGATTCATTCTTTTGTGCCATGGAATTTCCCTACTATATACCTGAGTTATACCATCATCTGTAACTCACACAGCAAATATCAATTTCTATTTTACATACTTGTCTCAGTGACTTCCTTGAAAGAGTTTTGGTAATTGCTATTGCAGTTATTAAGTACACACAAAGTGTTTTCCAGAGCTACAATTTCTTTTTCAGCTTTGCAGATCTTTGCATCTAAATCATCACCTTCACGTTGAAGCGCTTCTTTTTCCTGTGCAGCCTGAAAATAAAACTGGTATTTTAGGTGACTGCACACATGCTGAAAATATTAGGACAACTATACAGAAAAAAATACCTGCAATATTTACCGGTCAAAATCCTAGGTAGATCCGGGGCTATCTATCTGTGTTGTCAGGCTTGAACTGAGATTTGAGTTACTACGTAACTGGAAGGAGTAGTTATTTACAGTATTGGAAGTTCTTTGAGGTATTTCATCCATGTGCATTTCATTATAGGTACCTGCCTCTCCATCTAAGCTCACAAGTCCCGATTAGCAGTATCCACACTGTGTACAAAGCAGATTCCATGCTTTGCACTGCTGATGTGAACTGCAGCACGTGCTTCACATCTGTTTCCTCTACCCACAAAATCCAAGAGTTGAGATTGTATGTTACGTAAAACCACTGAGAGAGTGTTAAAAGTCATCCAGTTTGTCTGGGAATTAGTCACTTAAAAGTCTTCATTCGTCTGACCAGTGAGATTTAACAAAACACAGCCAGCTGGTGAAGGAAAGTATTTTCTATAGCCCCTCAGAAAATCTGACACACGGTGAAAAAATCTCCATAGTTGTAGAGGGTATACCCAACAGTGACCACAAGGGTTTTACTGAGGGTCTTTTCCTGTGCTAGATCTCACAGTAGCAGAAATACCATCATTAAGAAGTTTAACACTTAAGAATGAGAAAGAGATGGACTTCAGAGCCAAGATCACAGCGAGAAGCATTTTGCTTTAAGAAAAAAATCAGAGAATTTGTGGAGATCAAAAATAATAGATTTTTGTACCAGAGTCAGGGTATTGCATTATAGATAAAGATTGATTTTTATTTTTTATTTTTTTATTTTTTCCAATGAAAAGCTGAAGTATGCATAGGTGATTGATAAGTAAAAAGGGAAAGCTGACATTCTTCAAGGTTTAAACACCATATAGTGAAATGAATACCTAAAAATAAATGAAGGGTAGAAGAATTTAAGATCCTGTGAGACTGTGGTGAACAGTTTTCAGTTTATAGCAGATTACCACGAGACTTCTTGTGTCTTTGCAAATTAATGAGCACTGAAGTGAAAATTTTCAAACTGCTCAAAATTAAGGCTCCACTGACATTAGGACTGACCACAGGGATTCATGTGAAACTGCTGTATCATTTAAATAACCAACAGTGTCAGATAGTGTAAAACAATTAGACTGAAAGTAAGCAGTAGGCAAGGAGGTTGACTTAGTTACTTGAATAGAGCCCAGGGAAATCTATAGCTTAAATACTTGAATTATAATGAATTATGTTAATAAAATACCTTAATTACATAGTAGGTATGAGCTTTCTCTTCTTCTCCTTCAGGTGGCATCATGATGACAGTAAGAATTTCATATCTGCATCTCAGTTTATCAATTTTATTTAGGCGATCTTGAAATTCGGTACTGATTTATTTGGGGAAAAAATAAATGAGTTGAGAAAGTGTTTGGTAGTGTTTTGTGGGCAGTTCTTGCTATAGCAGTTTAAGTTACTGGTGTTATTCCGTCAGTTTGCCTGCGTACTAGGAGGCAGGCAGGGCAGCAGTTGTGCTGCTACTGTTTTCTGTTGCTTTCTGTGTTCTCCCAGCCACAGACATCCATTCTGGTTACCTACGCTTCTCTTGCAGTTCTAAACTGAGGCAAATGTATTTTCATGTTCCAGATCATTGCATCTTGGGAGGCTGTGCCACAGTCCTTCCCAAAAATTTTTAAAGGTTTGGCATTTAAATCCTACAGCTGCACAAGCTGCCCCCTGCTGATATTATCTTAATATTGCCACTACTAGATGAGCGTGAGCAACAGTAGGCAACAACCCCAAATCAAATTACATGGAAGTATCAATTAGCTGTGTAATTATCAAAGGAAAAGCGCCACACAGTCTGCACTCTCCGTGAGCAGTTAAGCTTTAGTCACACTAAATCACTCTAATTTCCTATTGTGTGGGGTGTGGTTAGCAGAGAAGTGAATAAAAAGCCTGCCAGATTTCAGCAGTTCAGCTGCTGAAGCGTTGATTTTTGGCTGGATATAGATACTGGCATTTCAGAGCTAAAACTGCCCCAGATACTTTGCACTGATTATTACAGAAGGGAAAAGTTATTTCATATATGGCTGCTTTATAAGAGAGTACATACGTAATTCAGAAGATTTAATTTTGTTATATAGGACACATAGTGGAGAGCTCATTTGTTGAAAAGGCAAAAAACCCAAACCAAACAGACTTACTGTACGAGTCAAAGAAATCACAGCTTTATCAAGCAGTTGGGAGTAAACCCTCTTTAAAAGCAACTTCTCTGTTTTAAATATTTTGTCGTACCTCCAGACACACTGACTTCACATTTCCTATTATTTTGAAAAACGCACGTGACATTTACTTTAAAAAGATGTCTGCAACTGAGGTTTCCTCTCAGTACTGTAGAGGATCTTCACTAACAGAATAAACAGTAGTCACTTGTTCACCAAGCGGTTAAAGGTGTAGGCTGGATTTCAGAGAAGGGATCTCTCGCTCGCCTCAACTGGTCTCAGTATATAACTTGAGCAAGATTTATTTCATCCTCAATTTCTCTAATTGGTGAAACTGGGTAAAATGCTTCTCTTTTTCAGTAAGTCCCCATATAAAATGTACTCAATAAAAGTTACAAGTTTAATTTATATAAGAATAGTTACCTTATGCGTTGCCGTTCCTGATCCACAAGTCTTATCTGGGAATCCAGCATTGCCTTATGAATCTTAATTTCCTCAGTTCTTTCTGCTATGGCTTTCTTTAACTCCAATTTTTGTTTTTCCAGTGTTAGAACTTTCTCTGTCTTATTACACAGAGTATCTCCAAGACGGTTCAATTCTAGTTTTAAGAGATTATCTTCGACCATCATCTCCTAATAAATGCCAAAAAGGTCTCAAAATAAGAAAGCATCATTTTTAACTAAGATTATTTATAACAGTTAATAAGTTAATAATTTTTTTATAAAGTATCCATTATTTTATACACAACTGTAAGACTCATTTTGCTCTGCATTTAAGAATGTTCTCACTTTCTCATTTGCTAACAGTTTACATGGCGAGTACCATGGGGTAGATCACTTCCTGAATGGTTTTATACAAATTCATCAGCCTTTCTAATTCAGACTGAGTTGTGGGTTGTTAGACTTTTCCACCTACACCTTTCTTTCAGTTTAGGTGGTTTCAAAGAAATTAAGCAGACTTACAAGGAACTTCCTGAAGCAGTTGATATCTCACTTGAACCATTATAACTGTCTTGGAATATGTTCTAGATTCTGTAGGTCTACAAGTAATGTTGTTATATGAACAAATTTATATATACCAAAGCTTATGAAAAACAGCAAGTGGTGAACTTCATTAGCATGCAAACACTTTAAATCATTTTAAGAAAATCTCTTACAGAGCCCAAACTCTGTACTGTTTTTTCTGAGAGTTCTTTTATGCCATCAGCTTTTCTTTTGTTCCCCTGAATTTCATCCCCAGAGAAAAGTTCCAGGTTAGGGAAAGAGAGTTTTCATTGAGGAGCAAGTGCACCAGTTAAGTCGATAGCTCTTCCCCCTGCTACTTAGACCCTGTATTGTTCTACTACCTTAGTGCTTCTTTTAGGAAGGCTAGAGCTTATTTTGCAGGAAAAAACGTGCAGTAATTAGAGGATTGGGAACTATTTTTTTTCTGTTTATCAAAATATGGGGAGGGCGACTTCCATTTTATTTCTAATTCCTTAAATTGGAATATAGATAGATCCAAACCATCTGCTGGAAAAAAATCTCAAAATTTAATAACAAAAAACTGAACCAAATTTATTAGTTGGCATCACAGATTGAGAATAAAAATTCAGTGCTAGGTAAAGACATCCTTGAACAGTAAATACATTTTCTATTTTAAAGGCATTTGTTTCTCAAAAAAACCCCAAACCACTGACCAGGTGGATATTGTGGTATAAGTAAGTAATGTGTGATTAAATTGATAACCCAAACAAACTTTATGCTGTATACAGAGGAGAAGCAACACTTTGCCTAGTAAGATAACAGTGATGAAAATTACTTCAAAGTTTGGGAAGGAAGGTGTAAGTCAAGAACTACAAAGAGGGTTCTTATGGATATAATGATGTAGCACTGTGGGAGGCAGACAACAGCCTTCAGATCAAGTCATGAGTTTATGTGTTTTTCAAAACAAATGTGTCCTGTATTAGTAAAGTTGCAAAATAATACTGTACCTGCTTAACGGCTTTAGCTTTTTTTAACTCCTGATCTGATCTCTCATTGAAAAGATTTAGTTCATTTATCTTGATCATCATACCACTTGTTTCTTCTCCTGTCTTATCCATTGCTCTCTTGATGAAATGGACATCACTCTGTTTCCAAATAAGTTATATTTAATTTATTTCAGTGAATGTAGGTTGCAACAAAAGCTACCAGTTAATTTTAAATGAGATATTTTTCAGTCCTGGAACCAGGAACCATCATCATCTTGTGTCCATATGCTGCTCTGCAAACAGTGCCTAGAGCATTGCAGTCCTCACGCAGAGTGCTGTTACAGCATTAATGTCATTGCTTGTTTTATTTGGAGTGTAGTAATTGTTATTTATACAATATAGACCTTTCAGCCAATACGGCAATTCTAATATAATCATGTATTTTGGTCTAGATAAAAAAAAATCTCCTGGCGTGTCTGACCATGACTTTGATATTCGTAGTTCATCTTCATAAAACCATCTGTCTTTGATAATACTCCAGAGTATGAATAAAATCCTGAGGGTGTCTTTCAATGTTCGATGATACTCACCACTCAAATTTTGCTTCTCCTCAAAACTGAAGTGTGGGCACCAGTTGCCCAACATTAAATCGTGTTATTGCATGGATCTCCAGTTAAAGGGCTCTCCTATAAGCAGTTTCTTCCCCTGACTAAGTCGATCAAATTTTTTCTTAACTATCACTTTGAGAAACCAGTTGCCATCTTTTATTAAAAATGTGACTTTTGTCTTTGTATGGTTTCTCTTTGAAGAGAGGTTTCTAAATGTGCTAAAATGTAGCTGATTAATAAACAAATACATTTCTTATAAAAAGAAATTATAAATTGGCAACAGAATAACTGACTGGTTCATATCTACAAGAAAGGTTAAATGCATTTTTAGAGAATTAATGATGGTCACTGGATAGTGGAAAACCAGAGAACAAGCACCTATATGCAAAATTCTCACATGGGCATAAAGACATAAAAATAGTATTTCTGAATTACGTATCAGGATGGGGTCAACTAACTCAAATACTGTCTCTTCAATTCAGTGATGTTACTTTGTACAATTTTAAATGCAACTGTACTTATTTTATGAAAAATATAAAAGTAAGTAGTAGCATCACAGAATAACATTCTCCTATTTTGACATGGTCCTAACGATAAACTCAAACATTTGCAAGCAGTCAGTCACATCCTGAAATGAAAGCTAAGCTTGCCTTTCCAACATTTCAATGCTTGTCCTCCTGCTAAGGTGTCTCAGTTGTGCAGTAATGACCTATTTTTCTGGAAGGTATAGGGAACATGAAGTTTTCTACATGGGTTACACAAAGTTCAGATATCTTTTAATCTACTACCAAGTCATTAATTAATAAGATCCAATCTACTTAATTCACTGAGGTTTCTAGATGTTACACAGTCAACCTGATGTTCTAAGGAAGTTACCTGAAGTTTCTTGTGCTGCACATGTAAAACATCATACGCATTTTTCTTTTCTTCTAAGGTTTTCTTCAGTTCAGCAACTTTTGCTTCCAAAACTTGTTTTTCATCTGCATTAACCTCTCCTTCTAACCGTGACAGCCGTCTCTGTACTTGCTGAATATAGAAATCCTGTTAAAATAATTTTTAAGAGAATTAGTAGTCTGAGATAAGCAATTATAGCCTTCCTATAAAGCTAAAACACTGGATATAAACTTGGATCTAAATGTTGGCTTTAGGACAGTCACCCAATTAAGCTATTGTTTTTATAATAATTTATGGCTTATAGACCTCATTAGCAAAATATTCTTAGATGACTGATGTGCAGTGATGGTTAAGGAGTAATCTTCTAGAAGAGTAACAAAGCATACTCAGCACAGTCTGCTGTAGGGAGGCTTACAGTGGAGTTGCCATCTTGCTGTTACCAGTGGATGCCGATATAAAAGAGCAAATTTTCAAAGTGGTGCGTAGGAAATATGCACAAAATCCAATTAGTAAATAACAGGATTTTGGCATGTTCCTCTTGTATTGCTTTAAAAATTTACCCTAAGGTGTCTGTGGTTCAGAGGGATCAAAGTAAAGAACTGATTTGAGAAATTAGTGGGAAAAGCAGCAGATCCAAAAAATAATGAAATACACAAGTGCATAATGTAGGTGATACTATAGCAAGTTTCAGTTACTTCCATTTTATCCATACATCTAGAGACTGAAATAAACGCAGACTTCAAATTATACTACATGACATTTCCAAAATGGTAAGACGTTGACAAAGATTACAGAACTCAAGGAATTTACTCTCATTAGACCCAAGAAACAATCATAGTATGAAAGTACGTTAACATTTTACCTGGTTATATATTAATTCTTGCTGTTTTAATGCATCTGCATCAAGTCTGTGCAGTCGAGACTTAAGATTTTTAAGTGATGTTCGACTTCCCTCAATTTCCGCTAGAACACACTTCTCCTTATCCTTCTGCACCTTTAACTCTTGAATCTTCTTGAAAAGTAGTTCTTTTAACTGGTTCATTTCTGTTTCTTTTTCCTGGTGACAAATTAATCATTAAGTAGTAAGAAATAATTAATCACATCAGAAGTAATTTCTGAGGAATTCCTTGCCTTTATTAATCATATATAGGAAGATTAAAAAATTTCAATACTGTATCTGTTAATATGAACATGGAATTTCATAGGTCTTCAAAACGGTTGGCAAGAAAAAGCTTTGATTAAAGCAATTTTTTTTTTTTTTTTTTAACTTGGATCCTACCCTACTATTACATGACCTTCTTTTTCCTTCTTTTTCCATTATGGGCATACTACTCTTTTCAGCCTTTCAGAAAACTAAATTCCTGTTATCCTTTCAAAAACCCCTCCTTATTGCTTCCAGTATATGTTAATAGTTGGAGAAATATAATACAAAGCTTTTCAATGGTTTATTAAAACTTTTAACTCTGTGTGTGTGCACATGTATGTACATACGTGTGTTTATATAAGTTGGAATAATTTTGTTTGAAAAATTAATTACACATTTTAAAATCACTTCCTTATTCTCAGAGGCAAGTTGTATTAACACCCAAATCAGTGCAGGAAATGAGGTTTTAGTAGGGTCTGTTACAGTAAGACAATGCTGAACATTTCAGGTACCCTGGAATGTACTGAAAACCAACAAAATTGCGATTATTTTCTTTTTATAACCCTAACAAGGAAGACAACTTTATTCTTTCCCTCGCTCCTTCCATCCCCCCACCCAAACAACGAAAGACCTTCCAAGGCTCAGGCCGTTCAGCATGCTAGTTTCCTGTAAGGTAGCTCTCTAAAACGAGTGATGTGGCATCACAATCCTGTTCCCAAAGACTCATTTACATTTAGCTCAAGTCTGGTACAGAGTTTGAAGATGCACATTTAAATTAATATAGCAAACACCTTAGAATTCACTTTTCTACACTGAGTTAAAGTGTGCTTATTCTTGATTTTATATGTATACATTGTGAAATTTGCTTGTAAACCATCTTGCTGGCTTTAATAACAGCAAAAGTAACTTAACTCCTTTAAGAGCTCATAATCGCATTCTACCAAACAGAATTTTGTTGTAGTTGAACTTGCTGTAAGTCCAATTCCAAATCCAAAACTCAGGAAGTAAAAAGCAGGTGTAAGTTTAACATGAAATTGTTATGGCCTGTAGCATTTTACACTGATGTCGGTGGGCTTTGGATCATGCCTGGACAAAGGAATTTAATTTCAGAAGTACACTGTTTTTATGCATGTGCCCAATTCTGAGCTGTATTTCTGAAGCTAACGGCAACAATGAATTTGTCTACTAAAACTGGATCATGATTTGACCTTTATTTCATAGTCTTTCTTGCATATCTAAATTCATTTATTTAATAGGAATTGTTTCTCTCCCTTTAAGTGAGGTTGCTAATAGAGATAAGATATTCAATAAGCTTCATGGTGCAACAGTGTTTTGCCACAGATTGAAGAGGGAGAAGTATCACAGAACTAAAGCGCAAAATGGTGACATTTCATCCACATTGTTCCTGTAAATATCTCTTCACAGTAAATTAATAGATGCAGCAAATAGCCATGTGTGTCTAATGGTGATGGAAAGCATGCTTCTGACTAATACATTACAGACATTGTTCAGGAACAGTTCATCCTAGTTAAAATATTACCCTGAAGCTGTGGAGCTGCCAAGCTCAATGTCATCTTAGGTTATCCGCCACAGACGCAAGTAAAGAAACCCTGCTAATGGTTTAGCCACCCTGGTAACAGTCTTAAGGGGAAGGAAATAAGGGTTTCATTTTAATGAAATGTTGTATCATTACAACTTGTTTTCAAATTATCTGAAAAACCAAAACAGTAAGGAAGGCCTGTAATTTAAGAAACTCTCTATAAAAGAAAGACATCCCCTCTCTAGTTTCTGTATGTATATTTAAAATGTACAGTTAATGCCTGTGGAGTTAAAAAGTTTGAAAAATAACACCCAAGCTACTGCAAGGGATTATTTCACATACATGCTACAGGAAACACAAAATAGGAGGGGGAAAAAAAAAAGTATACAGTGGTATGCACAGATACAGCTTTTTTGTCACTTGTGTGGGAACGCCTCCTGTCACATTAATTTAACCTGGTCATTTTACAGTAAAGAAAGCTTCAGCATATCCAACACTCAATTGTCTGGCAAAATGTAAAAAAATATTTGTATCAAGTTCAGTCAGAAGCTAAGCAGTAAAACACTAAGAGAATTAGTAGCAAAATGACAAAACAGTAGAAACATTTTTCTGAAAAGCGGGAAAGTTCAGATGATTGCATTACAACATTGCATTTATTCAAAAGCCCTTTGCAGTTCATCAGATGATAATGAATTAGGATATTTTTATTCCTATACTTAATTTGCAACATAAGAAGTGGGTTTTGAATTGAAGTATTATTAGACATGTTAAAAAAATAGTCACCATATTACAGCTCGTACATGCCATTTCCCAGATCAAAATCTTTATGCATCATGAAAATGAAATCTAAAAAGTGAGCCAGTAATTATTTAACAGTCCACAACAAGTTAGATGTATCAGAGTATCATGTAATAGAATTAAAATAATGAAGAGGAGACTAGGCCAGCCAAATCTGATTAAAAGATTTCAAAATCTTTTTTAATCCCAGTTTGCCAAAAGCATAGCTCTTTGCATGTTTATAAGTTTTGGTGGTGTTTTACTAAAGCCAAGAAGTTTTCAGTGGTAATGTTACTGAAAAGTCATCCTGACAAGATTCTCACTCTTTAACAACCTTATTGATGGGAAACTGACAAAAGTTCAAGGATGCTTGCTCCTCAGCAGCCCATAAAACAATGTTTAGAGACATAAACTCCCAAAAGAGCTAAGCAAAATACAAGATGTTGAAATTTTTCAGTATTGTTACAAAGCAGAAGCAAAATATTACTATATAATAAAACTTGCCACATTCCAGTAAATAACTTTTATTTCAATCTAGCCAAGAAGTTGTAAGTAGCTTTTAGCTGATGTCAGAGGTAAATGCCCTGTTCAGTACACTCAGCATAAGAAAGACACGGACCTGTTGGGGCGGGTCCAGAAGAGGGCCACAAAAATGATCAGGGGGATGGAACACCTCTCCTGTGAAGAAAGGCTGAGGGAGTTGGGGTTGTTCAGCCTAGAGAAGAGAAGGCTTCGGGGAGACCTTATTGCAGCCTATCAGTACTTAAAGGGAGCTTATAAAAAAGATGGCGGCAAACTTTTTAGCAGGGCCTGTTGCGACAGGACAAGGGGGAATGGCTTTAAACTAAAGGGGGGTAGATTTAGACTTCTAGTTGAAGATGTCCCTGCCCCCGGCAGGGGGGTTGGACTAGATGTCCTTTAGAGCTCCCTTCCAACCCAAACTATTCTATGATTCTATACTGATGCAGTCAGAATACCGGTTTTGTATCTGATCTCTACAATGACAGTTCCAGTATCCTATGTTAATATATGGGGACACCATCTTCTGAATTACTAGGACCACTTATTTTCCTCCAGAGTTTTCCCAACACAGATACTGACGTATCTACATGCACGTTACTTCATTTGATGAAATAGCTACATGTCATATTAATACTTACATCCCATTTTAATCCATAAATATTTGCCCTAGATAGAGGTTGCAAATTCAAATGAATCCTCATTTGCAGAAACCATGAAAAACATTTTACCTTGACTATTTTTTCTTCTTCCTTTAGTATTTCTTCCATCCTCAAAGCTTTGTCTTCCGAACTGAGTGTCTCCTCAGTCACAAGCTTCAGCTTATTGGAAAGACTTGCATTTTTTTCTTTAAGAAAGCTTAATCTAAACAAAATTACATGATTTAACAAGTTAAATGTATGTTGCATATATAACACTGCCAAAACCAAGCAGCATACCTTACTGAGCAATTGCCTAATAAAGCAGGCTAAACTAACCTATGATAACCAAGGCCCTAACTGATTTTTTCATGCCCTTTAAAAACAAGGATTACCAGGAGTATTTCCTAAATTGCCCAGTGCCAGAAACTATGCAGGACACGAAGTAACCAGAAAATGGAGGCTTTAATCATCAACATTATTTAAGGTTCTTTGCTAGCTCAAGGATTTGATTATATTACTAATCCTTACAAATGATACTTTTAAAGGTCTGTTTCTTACCTGGCTTGTTTTTTCTGAATTTCTTTCTTCAGATTGGTTACTTGTGTTCTTAAAGACTCTAGATCAGAAGCAGTTCTGTCCACAGTGGATTTCAAAGCATCCAGCTAATAAATTACAAAATGGAGCAATCAAGCTCTTACTTACTTTGGTACACGTTAGGCTATTTAAAATTGTAAGGGACCTCTTTATTGGAAAGTATTCAGTTTCTTTTTAACAGTGTTTTCCAAATGAGAAGTGCTGCAAATTCTGAGGCGCTGTAAATTGGCACAGCTAGTAAACTCAATAGACTAATTTACATAATCTGAATACTGGGACAAAATACTTAAGAATACAGAATGAATTATGAAGGTGCTGTGGGCTGCAATTCTTGTCCAACAGCATCTATGTAAGTGGAACCATGGTTTTATAGAGCACAGCTGACTGATGACGTTCTTTGTGAACATGGATACCCTTATGTATCTACTAAATATTTCTAATTCAAACTTTGTTGGGTACATAAAATTACTTTGATTAAGATAAGGGAACACCGTGACATTTAATTTGGTAAAAACAACCATCACAGCGTACACTCATTAAACAGGATACGAATACTTTACAATCAGTAGCTCATTAGTCTTCACAGTATCACTTAACAGTGTAAGTGTAATTGTCTTTACTTTCACAGATGAAGAAACCTGAGCAAGGGTATATATAGCAGGTCTCTCTCCGTACCAGAATGAGAAACTGGGATGTCACAAGTTGACAGTTGAACTGTAAGTCTGTTTTTTTCCTCGTTTCTCACTTGCATGCCACAGATGTTCTAACACCTAATAATGGGAGGCTGTTCTCATTATCACATTATGTAGTATTAGTTGTGAAAAACGTCAAACAAGAATCTCACAGCTTAGAGATGAAAACCTACCAATTCTGTGAACCCTCAAGTTTGCATGAATTGTAGGATAATCTAATAGCCTACACCTTGTTTGAGCTACCTACAGTTTAATTAAGGTATCAGCTTATGAACCACCTGCTACAGAAAACCTATCCAAAGTTAAGGCAACAGCAGATACAGGGTTTTTGTTTTTTAAAACCACCAAGCTTGCTGAGTAGCCCAGTGTTACCATTTTCTTGTTAAGAGAAAACTTACTCAGGTAATACAAGTGTATCCCTTCTCAACAGGGCCATGAGACTTGAATTACCTCTTAGAAATACTTCTACAGGCATTTAAGTAATTAAGCAGTGCAGCTCATTCCTAGCTTTAAGTGCTGATTAAATGTAAGTAACAGAGTAAGTACGGACAGCATCGAGCAGCCCTATTCTACTGCCTCTTGATTAGAAATCCATGTGAAAGTGTTCAGGTTTTTTTTCCCCTCAAGAATTTTACCCTGACTAGAAGGGCCATCACCACTCACTTCTGAGAGCACAGGACAGGAATTTTTTTGGAATCTGGAGGTGATCTCTCTCATCTTTATACAATACTGCAGTCTACATATGCTAAAGGCAAGACACACCTCCTTCTGAAGCATTTAATGGTGTTATACCATTTAAGAGAAAATTCATCCATTTTATACCAACACAACAGAGAATACAAGCTAATCTCTTCACCGCTGTCAATGAAAGGATTAAGTTGAGGGTTGGGATCCCAATAATCATGACTAGACTGAGAAGAGCTGACATTTTGTTGAATTATTAAGAGTCTAGTATAAAAACAGAGAAAAGCAAATGCTATTCCTGTATTTCTTCCATCTAGTCAACACTTAGAGTTAAAAGTTACAGTTTCAGTCTGTTTTTCTGAACTGTTTGGTCATACTTACCTCATCCTGCAGCTGAACTCTGTAAGTATCCTGAGTTTGATATTCATTTCGCAGGCTGGTAGCTTCCCGCTCAGCCGAAGAAATTTTCTTTTCATATTCCATATTATTAAGAGTTTCGTTTACCAAAAAGGAAGTCTTCTCTTTCAGCACAATTTCTTTCTTTCTGATCTCCTGTTTTATGTCTGTTATTAGCTATCAGAATAAAAACATTTTAGATTTGCTTGCATTAGTTAAGATGTATTAGATTAATAAAGGGTACAACCAGAAGATAGATTGCTGTTAAGACTACTCTTTGCATGAGACAGGCCAGTTATCACATCATTCTTAAATTACTTTATTCCACTAATACATCACAACACCAAATACTACAATTGTTTTGGATTGGAAACTTCCAAAATATTCCAATAATTTCAAAAAAACAGGACACTATAAACTTGTATGAAATAAAAATAATTTTTGATTGATTGAATAGGGAAAAAAAAAAAGCTATGTGAACAAAACTTCAGATAGACTTGAAATGGAGGAAATGCAAGAGGAAAATTACCAACAATAGTGATGCTTACTTTAGCTGACAGATTTAGAGCTATTCAGTGAAAATTGTATATTTTGAAAGGTTAAGTAAAAGATTAGCAACTGGGAAAATTATATTGTAGTTCTAATGTTAAAAAAAAGTCTGTCTACAAAAGCATCTATTCTATGGACTACTAATATGTGGAAGGTTGGCCAGAGCTGGGTTTTTTTTGTTGTTGTTGGGGTTTTGGGTTTTTTTTTAAAATATCTGTTTGTTGTTTGTTCTTTGCAGGAATCTTCTGACCTGAAATACTATAAAATCCAAAATATTTCAGCTAAACTAGACCATTATATTTTCTGTTTGGTAGTATTTCTTCCGGCTTGTCATTTTCTATTATTAACATTTTTTTTAGTGTTATATCTTAAGCCTGTTTAAACCATGTTTCTGCTCAGGGTATGCTTAATACCCATATGGGCAACATAACAAAGCTGATACTCTTTCAGCAGGAAAACAGCATACTAGCAGAGCTAAGGATTTAGGTCGAGCCTTCCTGTACATGTGATTATGCTGCCCCCCCCCCCCCCCAACAAAAACCACCCCCTCCAAAAAAAGCCATTGCTTCAGTGGAATCCACATTTATAAAGTTTTTCTCTACACTGATCCTTCAGGCTTTTTCTGGTGCATCTGTTCTATTGCCCTGCAGAACTTTCTGAGTTCACACTTATTCTGACAAAGTCAGGATAAAATATACTTTATTTGTACCTCTTGCCATTGTACCATCTGTGCATAAGACACTGACAAAACCAATGAAGACTATATTTTTTAGAAATTAATACTAACTCATAATGCCCAACAGGACCTTTTTTGGATTAGAAGAGTGCTGTTGCTTCTCTCCATTTGCAGAATGTACTTAAGGACCAATTTTTAACTTTCATGTGATTATTTATCCTAATTCTGACATAAGTGTTAGTCATGCATTTGTTCACAGAGGCAGCAACAGTAATTCCTTCAATAATAAATGTTCCATTTTCTTTTTTATATTGCATCCCAGCCACAGAATCCCCTCCTTGCAGTTGACGTTGACTGTCCTTACACTCTAAGAAACACTCCATCTTGTTGCTTCTTAGATCAGAGAAAAGAAAATACTGAAACTGGCATGCTTTGCATTTTCCAGCAACCTTGAGATTGAAAATTAAACCTTGCATAGTATCAAGCAGAGCACCATTACTTACACTGAGAGATACTGCTTTCAAAATAAAGGCTGAATACATTTCAGTAATACCTGAACTTTGAAACACCTTAATAAAATACAGACGTAAACACAAAGAGAACACTGAACATCTAGAAGACCCGATCATTCTATGCACGAATGGCAAAATTCTTATCAATATCATAGATACAAAAGTAGGCTGATATACTGATATGGATCAGTTACAGCAGTTTTACCAAAGCATAATGATCGATCTGTTGATCTCTCTTCTGCATCTGTTGTATTGCATTCTCCCACTGCCTGATGACTTCTTGCCTTTCCTGATGAACTCTGCGAAAGTCTTCAGCTGTCTTGTCAAGCTCTATCTGTTTAAAAGAAAGCACCCCAATGATTTCGGATTTTAAAAGTTTCATATATAACAAGATATCTTCAAGAACCTTAAGCACAAACCTGAGCTGTTATGGTTTCTGTAAGCTCATTATCAAGAGCTCTGCGCTTCTGATTTGCTTGCATGGTCAACTTTTCTACTTGAAGGGTTAATGCCTAAAATGAAAGGATACAAAAATATAATGTATTTGAAAACAAATATAATGTCTTATAAATTCTTAAAGCTCTGCTATAATTAGGGGCAAAATTACTGAGGCATCAATTTTATTGTGTTTTAGAGAACAAAAAAACTGAGAATCAAGCCTCCCAAATTTTTGGTCATACAAGAGGCCGTAATCTCTTGTCAGCCCTTGGGACCAAACTGGAGCTAGGCCAAAGTAACCCTCCACCATGTATAGATGTGTACTTGGTGTCCTCAGCATCAGCTATTTCACTTTACTCTTCCTACTATGCTGTGTGACTTGCTAACGTAAATGATATAAGTGAGACTGTTTGTGTAAGCTAAAGTTTTTGGGTTAAGTATTTAATGAGTAAAAATCGATTTTCTCCTCCCTGTATTTAAAGGCTCAAGAGAATATTAACCAGGGATACTTATCTCTGAATTAATATTATACTTGAGAACTAACCCTTATAAAGACTGAACTTGTGACTGCAGTGTCTATTTATACCCTCTTTCATTATTCTAGGCAGCTTTACTGAAATAGCTATACTTTGTTCTCAGTAATATTAACAATTTCAGCTCTAACAGGAAAATCTACACTATTTGTGCATATTTGGCATGCATTTTTGAACAAACTCCTCTCTTAATTCAGTGGCACTGCTTTCTAGACTTTATTATCCATTTGTGCACTTTCTCAGAAAAACTCAAACTTAAGTTTTACCCAGATGAACAAACAAATTAATGTCTTCAATTACGCCTTTCACCTTTTGTAAAACCTGTTCTCTCGGACCTTTAAAATGAACCTTATATGGAATTGCATGGTTGTGTTAAGTGGAAACCAGTTTTAAAGTGCTGTTGTACAAAATCTTGTCTCCGTCTTACCTGACTTGGTAACATAACAAAGTCTTCAAATGCTAAAATGGTTCTCTGTTTTGTTTCTGAAAATTGCTGTCATTTCTACTTACTCCTAGTTTCCCTTCATCTTGTTGTGCATACTTCTGGATTGTGATAGCATCAGTGTCTTTACGATTTGATTCCTTTATCCAGCTCTCCAGAACTTCCTCATCACAGTTCATCTGCTGTTTTAAGTTTTCCAACTTCTTAGTGGTTTTATTTATAGTATTCTAATAAAATTAGAGATAAATTAAAGGGTTAATATTAAATGTCTAATATTTTCTTTGAATAGTAATTGAAACAACCAGTCCAAGCTACTGCAACAAGTTTACATACATCTTATTGTCAACAGAATTGCTAGTTTTCTTTTTTGTTAATTGTGTATTATACTTGAGAATAGCTAATACAAGTCCTGGTCTTAAAGAAGAAACAAGACAGTAAATTACCACAAACTTAAAATGCAAATAACTTTAAACAGACAAGTCAACCTCTGGCGAGATATACCTATATGCAGGATATCTGATCTGAGGCATTACAGGGTAAAGTTTCTCCCCCACACGCTAAGGCCCAGTTGTTAGATCCTTATCGTGCATATCAATTTACAAATGGCCCCACATGTCTGTGAAGAGACTTCCTGACACAAATATGAGAGAATCTGGATCCAGCTGAATAGCAAGGATATCTTCATCCTGCTACCCATTCTGAGAGACTGGAGATTACAAACAGACTTAGTGAGAAGGAAGAGAGCAAATAAAAAAAATAAACAAACATCATTTAAATTATTCGTAGAAAGAAAAAGAGACAGTTCCATTAAACAGAAAACCACCTATGATTAGATAGCATTAGATTACTTTTTTAATGTAAAGCAAATTTTTGATCTCGAAATCATGCCCCAAGTTTATTTTATGTGGGGAAGAAGATTTGCCACCAATAATTTAATTTTTAAACCATAAAGAAAATACCTGCGAGAATTAACAAGATGGTGATATGGATGTGTGGCTGTGTATCTGGCATTAAGAACATTAAGAACTGCAGTCTTTCAATATCTAGTTAATATTTGCTAAGTCTTGACAAGTCTATGGAAGGAGATCCTCAGTGTCACTCTACTTGCCTACACAGGGAAAGCACATCCAGAACATTTATTATAGTTTATAAGATTTAATTATAATTAGCTATTCTTGACTTATACTATTATTTCTGTAAATGCAAGTGAGGACAAGTCATAAAATCTAATTGCAATATGGGTGTTCTCTTACAAAAATTTTAAGCCTTACTTCTTGACTGTTTTTCTTTTCTTTTAAGGAAACTATCTCATCTTCCAGTCGTCTAATGTCACTTTTGAGACGTCCACGTTCTCTCTCAGCAAGGGCTTTAAAGTGTTGTTCAGTTTCAATTTCATTCTCTCTGGCTCTGTGAAGAGACTAGAGAATAATACAGTTCAGCATTTTACAATAAACAAGAGGCATATATCAGCAAAAAAACTTTTTTTTTTTTTTTACATACAACCAAATCCCAAGTCAGAGATGGTATGATTTTGTCATGTAAATATAGGAATTTTCAGAGCAACTTTATTGTTTGGATTTTAGTATCTCAAATATATGTATTCTAATATATATACCCACCCCCATTGTATTGTATCAGATATCCACAGACCAACCTTTTATAGCCCTAAAAACTCAATTCAAAGATATTTCACCCAAGATTCAGAATCTTAATCTTTCAAAATCAAAATCTTTCTTAGTCTCTTGATCACCAGTGGCTTTACATCAGATTCAGGAGGCACAGCAAAAGAAGTCATTTTATTGTTTTATGCAGAGACAGACCACCACCAGGCTGGCCTATAGCAGTATCTCTGTATTGTCTAATCCGTCTGACAAAAGTGATTTAACAGGGGTTTTCTTCCTTGTATAATAACAAATCTATTACTTACTAGAAGCTTCTCTTAAATAGAGACTAGTATGTGCTGTCTCTTTCTTTATGTGCAGATTAAAGCTTGACTCTAGCATAAAAAAAATTAAAAAGTTGTTCAGCTGCAGGGAAGTTTCTTAATACTTTTTCACCTAGGATACTTTACCTGAAAGGTGTGCAGCTTTGACTCGGGACTCTAGAAATCTAAACCACCCATTTTGGCCAATTACCTCAGAGTGCAAGAGAAGACTTGCACCTTAACCATCTCACTTCATTTTTCATGTCCATGAATTAACTCTTCACTAGCATTTCACAATTAACTCTTAACCATTATAAAGATTATAAATTTGTTTTTCCCTTACACTGATATTTTCCTTGACCAAATTTTTCTTATCGTCTACAAAAGTCTCCGTTCATAAAGAATCCTAAAATGCATCCTTCTTGACTTTCTTCTAGGTACAGTCATTTGATTTTTAGATGGTCTTTTTAATGACCATCACATAGTATCACTGAGATACATAGTTTAACTTTTGTTTCCTGTGAAAGTCCTGACAAATCTTTAACAAAGCTGGTAAATATATAGGGATACCAGCTGCAGAAAGATACTCAGATTACAAGTCTGTCTGATAAAATGGATCTGCTAGAGGTAGCGATTTACCTGAGTGAAGCTGAACTCTTGTCTTACGTTTTTCAAATGAGATGTCATTGCTTCTATACGCTCTTCAAAGTCGGTCAACTCATTTTGCAGGTTTACTTTTTCTTTTTGCATCTTCTGCAGCTATTTAAGAGTTAGAATTGTCAAGTAACTACTTCTAGTTGAGCACTTATTACCTGCAACTACTTAAAAAATATAGTCATTGCACTTACTAATCAAAAAAATGTAAGACGTATGCACTACATTCCTCCAAAGTGGTGAAATGGGAGATTTCAGAAGAAAAGGTAGCGGCAAAAACACTTTTGCCATTAAGTACTGTTGCTTATCATCAAGATAACCAAAATCGTCGAGGCATCACACCACTGAGCAGGCACTCACCTGACGGCCAAATACACCCCACAACAACCCCGAGCTTTGCTAAGGCAACGTACAGCCTCTCGCTCCACAAGCACCTCCGCGCCCGGCTACTGAGGAGCGGGGGGGACGCTCGGAGCGGTGCGAGGCACACCGCTGCACCCAGCCGGCAGACAGGACGGGCAGCCCCGCGGCGCACACCCTGCAGGTACGCGGCTCCCACGCTTTAAGGCGAGGGCCTCGCTCCCCGTTTCCCTCCGCGGAACTCGTGGGGTTTTCCTCCCTCTCTACCCGGGCCCCGGCGGGGAAGGCTCCATGCCGCCCCGCGCCCTGAGGCGGCCAGGGAGGGGCAGGGCGCCGGCGGCCCCCTCAGAGCCGAGGGGCCGGTCCGATGGCTCCGCGCCCCGGGCGGCGACAGCCCTCCGGGAGAGCCCTCCAGGGCCACCGGCGGGAGGCGGATTCCTCTCTCTCCCCGGCCGCAGCCCCCGCGCTCACTTCGTCCTCCAGCGCCTTGTTCTCCGCGTTGGCCACGGGGACGGCGTAGCCATCGTCCCAGCGGAGCTCGGCCAGCACTGAGGCCGCTGGCGGCGGTAGGCGACGGGGAACCGCGGCAGGGCCAGGCCTGGCGTCGCCGGGCCCCTTAGCAACAGCGAACGCCCAGCGACCGACCAAACGGGAAGTAGCACAGGCGGGAGCCGCCTCCCGCCCCGGGCCGGCCCTTCCCGCCCTGCGCCGGCCGTTGGCGGCCCCTGCCCCGCGGCGGGGAGCCGCCGGACCCGCCCCCGCCCGCCTGGTGTGACCTGGGAGCACTGAATTTGGAAATTTCTGGTCTAAGTGCCTACATCAGCTCGTAAGTAGGGCTGTTGTTAGCGGGGTTACCAGAGCTGTCTGGACACAATGACCTTGCCAGCAGTCGCTTGTAACCATGCTGAAGTGGAAGGCATGAGACCCAGTGCCTTCAGCTGACACACCGCTGGCAGCACCTCAGAGTCCCCCCCGAGCAGACTCCCTGTCAGAGCACCAGCCTGTGTCACAGCTGCATCAAATCTGGGGTCAGACCAGGCAGGGTAGCTCGCCTGTTGCTGATAACACCTAATAGCAGATTTCTAGGAGGGTACATGGTACATGTTCTGTTTCTGAACAGGCCTCGTGTTAATTCCCAATGACAAACAGGTGGGTTTCCTGAGCCAGAGATTGCATTCAGGTGACCATAAACAGTAATGCCATATCCTTTATAAACTTGGATGTTACCTTTTCAAACCCATCTGTACTTCTGGGTTGCAAATCATCCTGTGCTATGGGGTTCCATTGTTCATAGATGGAGGAAGGCATGCCAGTCTTGGCAGGAAGCGTAGTCTTGCTGCAGAAGCCCTCTGCTGGTGACTATTTGCCCTATTGTCTGGCTGAAACAGCTGAAAAGACATTAAAGGAATTAATCAAAACATGATTAAAAAGTCCCTGAGGAAAACAGCAATAAGCACTGACAAATGGTTGGGAGGTAGTTTGGAGGAGTGAGGAGTTTGCAGTGAGGTTTGTTATAAAACATGGGCCTATCGCATAGTAGTAACACTGACCATAGCAGGAGACATTGATTTTGCTAGATAGCTGCATATGTTATAGAATAATATTTTCAGAGAAGAAAAGATCACTGAAGAACAGTGAAAGTCAGGCTGATGAGGATGCACCAAAATGGCAAATGCAGTATTGTGCAGATTATTGCTGGTCTTCAACTGCTGGTCACTTCACTGATCATCCCCCTGAGAAAAGTCTTGAGTTATTCTTAAAAGCATTGAAAGAAAAAAGAACAATGTGAGGAGGCAACCTGGTTTCTTAAAAATGGAGGAATGCTGTAGGGTTCAGTGCCTCAAGCTACCTGTGAAACAAATACAGAGGTCACGAGGAAGATCTTTTTTGCCTCTGTTGTCTTACGTAGCACAGTGGGCTATGGATGGTTCTAAGATGTGCTGAATAATATTTTCAAAGAAGCAAGCTTGGCAGTCCTTGTAAACAGCAGGAAAGTGTAGTGGCTTGAGACAGTAATTGGCAGCAAGCAGCTGCCTGTCTCCTGCTTGCCCTCTGGGATGTATGAAGTCATGATGGCCAAAGTCCTCTGTTTTGATCTCCTTGCCGTACGCTTTTACAGTCTGCAGCTCAGTGATGATGTCCGTCTGATGCTGAGAATCATAGAATCATTAAGGTTGGAAAAGCCCCTAAAGATCATTGAGCCCACCCGTCAACCCAACCCCACCATGTCCACTAAACCATGTCCCTCAGCGCCACATCTACACGTCTTTTAAATAATTCCAGGGATGGTGACTCAACCACTTCCCTAGGCAGCCTGGTCCAATGTTTAACCACTCTTTCAGTAAAGAAATTTTTCCTCATTTCCAATCTAAACGTCCCCTGGCGCAACTTGAGGCCATTTCCTCTTGTCCTATCGCTTGTTACTTGGGAGAAGAGACCGACACCCACCTCGCTACAACCTCCTTTCAGGTAGTTGTAGAGAGCGATGAGGTCTCCCCTCAGCCTCCTTTTCTCCAGGCTAAACAACCCCAGTTCCCTCAGCCGCTCCTCATAATACTTGTTCTCCAGACCCCTGACCAGCCTCGTTGCCCTTCTCTGGACACGCTCCAGCACCTCAATGTCCTTCTTGTAGTGAGGGGCCCAAAACTGAACACAGTATTCGAGGTGCGGCCTCACCAGTGCCGAGTACAGGGGCACAATCACTTCCCTACTCCTGCTGGCCACACTGTTTCTGATACAGGCCAGGATGCCATTGGCCTTCTTGGCCGCCTGGGCACACTGCCGGCTCATGTTCAGCCGGCTGTCAACCAGCACCCCCAGGTCCTTTTCCACCAGGCAGCTTTCCAGCCACTCTTCCCCAAGCCTGTAGCGTTGCATGGGGTTGTTGTGGCCCAAGTGCAGGACCCGGCACTTGGCCTTGTTGAATCTCAAGGCCAACTGGAGGCCTCGGCCCATCGATCCAGCCTGTCCAGGTCCCTCTGCAGAGCCTTCCTACCCTCGAGCAGATCAACACTCCCGCCCAACTTGGTGGTGTCTGCAAACTTACTGAGGGTGCACTCAATCCCCTCATCCAGATCATTGATAAAGATATTGAACAAGACTGGCCCCAGTACTGAGCCCTGGGGAACACCGCTCGTGACCGGCCGCCAACTGGATTTCACTCCATTCACCACAACTCTCTGGGCCCGGCCGTCCAGCCAGTTTACCCAGCGAAGAGTACACCTGTCTAAGCCGTGAGACGCCAAATGATGTGCAGAGTACGGTTAGTGTCTTCCAGAGGAATGTGGAATGATTTGACCTACGTTACCAGTGTGGACAAGACAAACATGGTCTTCTGCAGGAGGATAAAAGATAGCTGAGATATATGGCCACTAAGAAGAAGGGAAATTTTAATAGGCAGAAAAATAAGGCTTCTTAAGATATATGTATTCTAGATTCTAGTATATGTGGAGGAGACCTCTAGAAGATTGACATGTGAAGACAGCTGGCTTTTCAAAATGAATTCTTAGGACCAGCAACTCTCAGCACTATATCATAAATGGGGATAAGCACAAAAGGGATCAGTGCAGGGGTGACGCATTGGTGTGATAACAAGGCAGAAGCTCCAGCTGTTTGGAAGGTGTCAGGTGAAAGGGCTGCCTGCTAAGTACTGTGCTTTTTGACCCACTGGAGGGTAGCATGCCAAGAACTAGGTATTGCAGAGTGCAGTTAGGTGACCTGACTGAATGAAAAGGTTGAATTCCAAAGACACTACAAGCTACTAGAAATACAGCAGAGATTACAATGGCACATCACCGTGTACGCATTATGGGCCCCTTCCTTCCCTACCCAAAATGAGAACCTCCTTTTACTCACTGTATGTGAAAAATAAATGCAACTCACCTTGCAGGGACTTTAAATTAACATCTGTAATGCAATGTGGCATTGCAGTGATGAGCACCTGAAAATCTTGTGTTATCCAAGCAGAGCTTGTGTGTTAAATAACACGAGATCACATAGGGCATAATAAGAAGGAAGCAAATTATTGGATAGTTGCTTGTTATTAGGTGAACCGTCAGTCCTATTCACTAAGCAAGACAGGCATCCAGTGAAAAAATGGTAATTTATAGTCATGTACCATAATGCATACATGCAAGAAACCAAATTAAATCAATCGATGCAGTTATTTAAAACACCTACCGAACTTTTGAATTTTTGTAATCATAAGTATTCTGTTCATATGTTTTTGTGAGTACAGTATTTATACATTGTGTCTGAAAAGTATAAAGTGTTATATGAGTAAAGAGTATTATTTCACAATTTTCATGGAAATTCCACACCCCTTGATTTCTCTTGCCTGATCCTGACTAAACAAATCTCCATGATATGCTTTTGTTTGTATGGCTTTTCCCTTCTTCTGCCTGTGGTAACAGATTCTGTAAGTGCATAAATGTTTGACAGACATGCTAATCCAGCAGATGGTGCTGCATGTCTGTGCATTTCAGGGTTTTTTTTGTTGTTTTCTTTTTTAACAACAACAGTTATCAACTCCTCAGTTAAAAGGGAAAATATAATTCCTATTTTTAAATATATATACACACACAGAAGGGTTTTTTCTGAATTATGTGTGTTATTTTTAAAGCTGTTAGAGAAACAAAAGTAATTGTAACATGACAAACTATTTTCTTCTGTTAACATTCCTTTTGGATTGAATTTTCAATTATGTAGACCACTGTGCCCATTTGTTCAAATTACGTAAATGTAAAACCACTCTTTCTGGCCTTTAAAAGACTTACAGCTCCTCTTGTGCCTGTTAAAAAAAAAAAAAAAAATCTGTTTGTTTGTTTATGCCCAAGCTCCTTAAATGATTATCTGTGTGAAAATAAAGATTTCAATTATGATTTGCTTTCTAGCAAGTGATACTTTTGTTATCTAAAATACAGGAAAACATTTTTTCCTGACTGTACATCTAAGCCATCTACTGAAAAAAAGAGTCATTTAAAGGGTTATTGAATTATTTGTAACTAAACCGATGTAGCCAGTTAGTGTCATTTAATCACTGTTTATAATAAATTTCACATGTGAACCTTTTCCTCTGTAAGTCGCAGGGTGTTTGATAATGGGATGTAATGGGGCACATTGTATCTTTTCTTTCAGATGGGTGCACTAAGACTGCTAACGCAATGGAAGAAGCAGAAGTGGGAAGAGAGATTGAGGGGACCACGCAAGTGGATATGAGATCAGAACATGCAGGAAGTTTGAAGGATGGAGAATCTGCCATGATAATGACTTAAGTATTGACTAAAATCTGATGTCTGTATTGAAACCTGGATCTGCTGACTTAGATAGGAGAAACACAGTTGCATAAAAAGGAAAATTGCTCATAATCCAGGTCCGATGTATTATCAGTTACACATAGTCTATTGCTAACCAGTGAATGACATAAATTGGCACCAATTTTAATATATTGGTCTTAGGAAAAAAAGACAAACATAAGCCAAAATCAAATACCTCTGAAGTCTGAGGAAGTTTACATTTGTCACCAGTAGGTTCTCCTTGGCCTCTTCTATACTTTTTGCATAGTTGTGCTGGTGAAGGCTGTGACTTGCTGGTACAGTGCTGTGGGTATGGGCTTTTGTGTGGTGGATATGGGGGCAGAGGAGAGAAAACCATGCTTTTGCTGCAATATTCATTTGAAAAATTACTATAAGCCATACCAGCATAGGGTGGTTTCTTTTACTTGTACAACCTGAGTTTTCAGTAAGAGACTGCTAGGGTAGCTGTAACAACAAATGCCTTTAAGTAGAGACAAAAGCTTATTTTATGTCAGTGGCGAAAGGTCTGTACAGCCCCTTTGAGCATCAGCCAACAGAGGGCACTGCAGCCAGCAGTCTGAATGGTGCCCAGTGGGTTAGGATGTACGTTTTCAAAACACTGTTCAGAAAATGTTCATGTAAAACCATTACTAGGCTTTATTTAATAACCTCCTAACCCCCTCTCTCTCTCCTCCTCCTCCCCTGTGTTCCTCTAATGCCTTTTACAGCTCTTGCTGCACAGCGTGAAGCCTTAGAGCTGTATTCATCAATGACTCACACCCTTGCTTAGGGGCCAATTTTCATGGAAGCTATACAGGAAAATCTTGAAATGCACCTATCTCATGCAGGGCACAAGATGATTTCTCTATTCATTACTATTCCAAAAGGACTTGTTGCCCTTTGGAAATGTTCAGATATTACTTACATTTGTGTGTGCATGCATACGTGTGCAGAGCTAACTTGCCTTTAGATTTGAGTGTTCTAAAAATAAAAAGGTATTGTTATTATCATTGACACTAGTCAGCTGAAAGGTAACTAAGGACCTGCTTACACTGAGTGGAAGCAGGCAAATGCAAAAGAAAAAGCAGCACTGTGCTTTAGATGAGCAAATCCTACAGACTCAAGCACAAAACTTGTTAAAAATCACCCTTTTGTTTGATGCTATGATTAGCAGCCTTCTGATGAATTTGGGAGTAAAGCCAAGGACTTACTCTGAGAAACCAAACTGCACTTTTGCCTCCAGAAGTTATTTGTGTAGGTCAAGGTTATAGTACATTTCTAAAACCCTAGAAGAAAACATGTTCCTTTCCCTTAAGACATCATGTGTTAACTCAAGCTTTTAACTTTGTGGGGGAGAGGGAGATAAAATCATAGAAATTATTAGCTAAAATGA
Organism: Aptenodytes forsteri; assembly: GCF_000699145.1. Taxonomy (NCBI): domain Eukaryota; kingdom Metazoa; phylum Chordata; class Aves; order Sphenisciformes; family Spheniscidae; genus Aptenodytes; species Aptenodytes forsteri. The sequence goes on from NW_008796193.1 coordinate 6,732,519, forward strand.
CCTTTCTGTTTAAAACCCATTTGACAGGAAGGGAGTCTTTACTGCAAAATTGCCAGTCATAGAATAATTACGTTCTGAGGGGTTGCTAATTATAACCAAAATTACTTTAAACAGTTTTGAGGAAGAGACTGAGACTTACTGTTTAGCATAAAGCAGTTTTATTTACGCATGTACAAAGTAGCTTATATCCCTACAGGATTAAACTAATTGCAATATTTCACTGTAAGTTGTTGTAAAAATTGTGTCATGCAATGGGGAATCAGAACTGGTAAGAAAAAAGAAGGTAAAATATACTTTTGCTTTCATAATATTTTGAACTCAGGCATTTCATATTGTAATTCCAAAAATAGCATTTTCCTTCTCTTTGTTTCTTAAATAGAATGGAAAAATCTCTTTCTGCAGATCAGGCCTATCCAGTGACATTAACTTCTACCTTTAGTCTGCTCAGGTGAGTTCCTCAAGAACGTGTTGAAGATCAGATTTGTTTTTTCCCTATTCGTGGATATTGTTTTGCCTAAGTGACTTTTGCTAACGTAACTTTTTGCTTGGCAGATCAGTTTTTTCCGTGTTAAGATGGCCTAACGAGAGCATTGTGTTACAACAGTGCATAGAATTACAAAGCTCCACATGTATGTTACACATAACAGGAAAATTCATGACCCTATCAGATCCAAAAAATAGGCAGTGAGTCCCATAAGGGCAGTAGTATGATCCTTGTTTTAAAGATGATGAAACAGAGGCACCACGAGGTTAAGCGACTTGCCTCAGATTGCCCAGAATACAAAGTAAGAGATGAGAATTTTTGACTTGCGTTTTATTTGCAGACACAACTTTAACACCTACATGAAAGTAATTGCTATTTTGTTTACATGGGGTAGTTTGTATCCAGTTCTTCCTTTCTAAAGTCCATTTGTGCTGTAGAGAATATGTAGGGATTGTGAATGTACCCGTAAGTAGCATTCCACAGTTGTCAACTAATGTTGACATTGTCCAACTAATTGTCAGGCCAAGCGAGGGACCACAATATATGGGTGAATAATTTGATCCAAGATGGATTTGTACTCTACCAACATAGCCTGAAATCTTCTAATGCTTTTGGATTTGACTGTGAGCTGTTCATTGTTGTTTGAGCCTGTTCTTTTTTATTACCATATTTTCTCTGGATATCATTTCTGTGTACCTTATCTTTGTATAAAAGGCCACATCTTTACCATATTTCCAGGGAGTAGTCAGTAGAAGCGTACAAAATTTACTGCTGTAGACCAAAATATGGCAGATAAAGGTAGTGCATTACAAAGTTCTTGCCCTCAATCACGCAGAAGGCTCTCTATGCTTCTGTGAGCAGTGGTACATATGTGGCTACACTGTAATGGGAGAAGGGTTAACAGCAAACCAAGACAGTTTCTGCAGCAAAAGCAGAGGGAATCTTTCTGAGCAATTACCTTTTATGTAATAAACAATGTCAGCGGTCAATAGAGGGAGTTTTCTTACCCTAATCCCCTTCCATTTAACTTAAAATAGAAATGCTATTAGTTTGACTAGCAGGTTGGTGTATCATGAACCCTGGCCATACATGGTTGCATGTTAAATTTAACTGCCAGCAGAAGTGTTACTACAGTAGCCTTTGTCTATCCTTTCCTTGAATAAAATACAATAAACAAATAAAATGCATGCTAGAGCTTCAGTGGTGTTAGGTGCTTTTGGCAGACATGTCTATTGATATACTGCAGTCTCTTTGGAATACAGAGTACATTGCTTTTTTTACAGATTCTGTTGGCATCATGAAATTTTGAGTAGCTTCTCCTATACTTTTAGCTTCTATTGACTCTGAAAATCCAGCTCTAATTACTAATGGATACTTTCCAAAATAATTTCGTTTTGGTAAAGGACACACATAACCTGTGATCATTAGATATCTACTGGCAATACAGTTAGCTTGTGTTTTGACTAACCCTTAAAGGAGGGGAAGGTTTGATATGAGAGAAATGCCAAAAGCCATGATAAGTGCTTAAGGTAATGAAGAATTTAAAGATTACAACAGCATATCTGTCTTTCTACATACAAGCTTTGACTTTCAATGAATGTGATTTTCTTCATGGATGTGGTGAGATTTTTGGTACAGAATGACCACACAGCTGAATATTCCATAGCTGAATAGGTCCCAGCTCAGTTACAGGATGCAGAAAAGACCAGAGCTTCAAGGCAGCATGCTTATAGTTTTCTCTGTGTTACATATAAACAGCATCTCTGTCTACTGTTCTTTGTAGTGAAGTGCAGCTACTGTGATCTCTTTCCTGACCATCAGTTTTCCCATGTCCTCTTTTTTACTTCAGAAATACACTTACCTGAAGAAGAGTTGCACTCAAAAAAGAAAAATGGGGCACAAAATTCGAGATAAAGTAAGTTAGTCCTACTTAATATTATCAAAGGTTATACACAAAAGTAGCAGAAATTGCAAATGGATCCTTTTTATATTGTTTTTTATCACTTTCTTTATAAACGGTGTAATGGTAAAGCAAGGGCAATGCCATGGAAGGCCTTACAATTATAGGAAGCTGATCAAAGAGAAGAACCTTAACCTGACCTTAGCCATAGCCATTCCCAGTGTTGCTGAAGTCTCAAGTAACTGCAGTTTCTTCTGTTCCCCACTTGTGTCTATGAATCCTCAGTGCTTGAATCCTTCTGCTTTTGGCTTATAAAATCCTGTGTCTGCAATAAGATTCTTCATTTTATTCCTCGTTTTGGCAGTACTGAGGGAATCAGAACAGTTGTTAATTGTTTATTTCTTAGCAGTTCTGTTTTTTGTGTAAGGAAATTAGCCTTCCTCCTACCGGCATATGTGGAGCCAGAGAATACCCCAGAGTTGTCAAGGCAACAGCTTTTGCCTGGGGAACCGCAGAAGAGAAAGTGACAGGAACATCCTCCAGAGAACCAAGGTCTTTTGTTGTATGTCATATAAACATGCGCGTGGTCCCTTTACTGCAAACAGTATCTATTTACAGGTTAGTGAAAGTAGAAGTTACACACAGTGCAGCACAATGAGATGGAGCTTATGCTTCTGACAAAAACATTCTAATGTATATGCAGGTATATAATTGCAGGCCCAAACTGGGCTTCTCTTCAATGTATTTGTTCTGTTGTGCAGGGTCATTACATGGCCATGTAAAAATACTGGCATAAATCAAATGTTTTTAGACTTTTGGAAGGGAAAGGGAGCTTGGTTTTCTTTACTACCTAGAACTTTTAGCAAGCAAAACTTTCTACTTAATATTTTTATTACTATTCAGTGCTTCAGAAGAAGGGTGTCTATTGGTCTAAATTACTAACTGGATTTTTATGGTGATACTGCTTGCCTTCACTGGGAGATTTGTTTCTCATGCTGGACAAACTTTAAAAACAGTGAATCAGATCCTTAGCTAGTATAAAGCACATAGCTCATCTGAACCAACAGAGCTATTCTAAATTTTATCTGGTACAGACTGTTGATGCATGAATTCAACATGGAAAATGTCATCGCAAGAGTGCTAGAAATGCATATAACCTAGCAAAAGTACCTTCATTCTGTCACAAGGGCAGGATCCAAGGATTCTTTCTGCATTGTAGTATTTCTGGAATTTCTACTGCCTCAACAGCCAACAGTTAGAAAAATCTTACATCTGTATATTATAGTTGGAATAGTCAATGCATATTTCTATGGAGGCATGAAAAATTATACAGTTATAAGGCTATCAAGAGTGTAATAACATATTTTGTATGGGGAGATCAGATGGTCCTAAGACTTGTTGCTGTGCTTAGTATTCGGTAGGCAGTATTACCATCTTCATGCAATAGTTACTTGATATGTCTAAAGTGCATATTTGCTGTCATGTTACTGCTGTATGTATAGTAAAATACTATATAGGACATAGCATAATCTTGTTTGATATTATGATCCTGTAATTTTCTTTAAAAAGATTAATCTTGTAAATACTTTAACGTTATATTAGTAGTTGCAGTAAGCTGTTTAAGATTTATGTGCAGCAGCATTATTTATAGTTATAGTCAGTGACCTTGATACCTTGTGCTCACAGTTAAGTTGAGATATTTTTCTGTTACTTTGTTTCTTTATTTTCTTGGCCTTGGTTAAAACAAACTAAAACACTGATGTTTGATTTTTGATTTACAAAAGAACTTCCAAACTTTTACAAACTGTGATACACATAGATATCGGAGCTATTTTAACACTTACTCCCATTTCAGGTAGTCATTTATGCCATTGGGGAGTGACTAAGGTACACCTACAGATACAAAACATTACCTATGAATTAGGCTCTTTGAAGTGCAGTATCAGTCATTGCAGAATAAGGTTCTGAGCCTAGGAGTATAGATGAAAATAAATACAATCCCTTTAAAAGGTATAATATTTGAATTTAGGTTGCAACATAGACAGATGTATGAAATGGTCTCTCCTGACATGTCAGCTGAAATATCAGAAATCCTATTTCTAATCCCTTCCATGTAATACGGCATGGGGACATAGATACATATCAACCATAAAGAGAAACAGCACAGCCTTTCAGACAGACTCCGCAGGCTGCCTATAATTCAATCCCTCTTCTCCAGCCTCTCCACCCACTGGTTGAGTCTCTCATTGCCCTTCCAACACCTAATGCACTCCTGACACAATGGAGGGAGGGCAGGAGCAGTGTGGTGAAAAATTAGACGCTGCAGACAAAAACTTGACAGACTGTCTTTCTCCTAGTGTCACAATATGAACTGGCCAAGTGAAAAATAATGGCCATTATCCCATCTCACTGAGTGACTTAAATGACTTACAGCCACATGCAGAGAAAGTTCTTTGGACTATTTCCATGGGGTTTTTAAATTTAATTTGCATTATAAGATGTACAAGGTGGATTTTTACAGTTTAAGCAGCTTCATTTTTCTCTGACCCCTGTGTAAAGTAAGGATAATTTCACTGAACTCATTGGAGTAACGTCATTATCAAATGGATGTTGCGAGTGCGCTTCTTCAGTCCTTAGGCAACTTTCCAGTTGTTGCTTCTCTATGCTCATGATAAGCTCCTATTTACATCTTCCCTAAGATTGAGGTTTCTAGGCATGCTGTGCGTTCAACCAGCACTGTACCTGTGACTTTCTCAGGAAAGATAGCTCTTTATGAATGGTGTCAGTGTTGTAAAGGTCATAATTTGAGTCAACATCCAGGAGTCTCATGCACCCAAGCAGCTTCTATATTGGTAACAATCTGGAAAATGTGGGTATTCTAATAAGCACAGTGTTACATTTACAACATTACAAATACTGTCTCAGGTTCACTTGAATGTGAGCTGAATGCTTGTCTTTGACATTTCAGGCTAGTACCTATATCCTGGGATACTGGCCAGGCCTCTCTTTCTTACCTTTGTCAGAAATCCAGTCTTTGACTTGAGATACTTTTCCCTCTGAAAGTTTCACTAAAATTGGTAAACTCCTGTGAAAAGTTTCAATTCTGAGAAGAACAGTTTTCTTGAAGAATTCCCAGCAAGTTCTTTACAAGACCTGTGGTAAAAGCAACTGTTCTCTGCCTCCATGTCCAGTTACTCGTGCTAATTCAAAAGCATAGCCGTGGACTTGAGAAGAGAGGCTGTATGAGCAGAAGCACCCAGAGTCTAAATGTAAGAGGAGAGGAGAGGGACTGAGAGCTGTTAGTACTGTAACTGTTATATCACATGGGAATTTGAGCCACAAAACCTAGCTATCCCTCATTGTGTGCTACAGCTTCTGTAACCTGACCTGGCCAATAAACCCTTTAATTACTTACAATTGGGGCCATGCTTTTATACATGTACAAAAGCCAGGAGAAGACTGCTTGTACCTATTCACTGGTTGCTGTTAGTGTGTACAGCTCTTAAAAAGCACACTACGAGCAGCCATGAGCATGATGTGCTTTCTGAGCTTTTCATCTCCCATCCATGCTAACTGCCATCTGGAGTGCCTATTGACAACGCGTGCATGTCATGTTTGGAAGGCCTTCCAACATACTAAGGCACTGCACGTACTTGATCATAAGGCTTTTTCTGGGTGTGCCTGAAGCCATGCTTATATGGATAGCATGTCTGGTCTTGAGAGCACACTGAAGTATGACTTGAGAGGCAACAGAAGATGCTGTTTGTCTTCTATTTATTACTAATGTAGATAAGATACTGTAAATAATGGCAAGCCAAAAAACCTCAGATTGTTACAAGTGCAACATACCAGAAACTGCATTCTTCCCTTTGCAGTGGAAATGTATTTAGTAATCTCTTCCCATTTATTATTTCTGTTGGAAGCAAAATCTTACCACAGAATTAGCCAATATTTCATATACCTGAATCCATGTTCATTCTTCCAACAGCACCCTTCATCTTTTCTCCCTTCTTTCCCTTTTTTTGAATTTGTGGTTAGACAGGGCAAGGTGTTTTCTCAAACTGCATTAAGAAAGGTCTTATCTCTTCTTGGTTGTTATTGCCCCAGAAAATGCATACTGTATTTTGTCTGCTGGTATGGAAGTGAAATAAAACCAAAAATCTGCTGCAATGAATATAAAACTATGAAAGTTAAGAACTTGAAATCCAGTGAAGGAGTTCTGATTCCATATTTAATATGCATTAGAAACATGAATTTATAGTAAAATAATATTTTTATGAATTATTACTAGCAGAAAATCAAATAATAATGTGTGCTCTTTTTCCTTTTTTCACCTTTGTTCCAATGTGCTAAAATAATTTTTTTTTGCAGTGTAGCACTCTGCTACACTGTTGATGAAACCTGAAGTAGATGACAATATGACTGAAATTCATTATCAAGCAAATAGTGTAGTGAACTTTGCAGCGAATCATCACAAAGTAATCTTGCTTTTCTCTCTGGCCTTACTCTAGATGTGATTTGCACTCTTATGGAAAGAGGACCTTGTGCTGTTTTTGATGTTACATACAAATGGTTTTGCTTTGTAAAATTTCCATTATGCCTGTTTACGTTTAGTAGCAGTGTTATTTATTCAAGTTGTACTGATTTGAAAGTAGAAGTCTTTAACACTAAGCCCCTTCAAAGTTTATCATAAATTTGTGACACTTTGCCAGCATTGCTCACAAAACAGCATAGAGCTGCTGGAAGGAAATGCCCCAGCTGCAGGAATAAGTGGAGCCAAAAAGTAATGTCCAAATAGAAATTACCCAGTTTGTGATTTCGCTTTGATCACCAGATGTTTGTCATGTGACTTCAGCATTAGAGAATATGAGAGAGGAGAAAGTGGATGGTGTGATGCTTAGCTTAAATCTAACACAAGAACTCATAGCTCAGCAATAGATATACACAAACAGTTATTGGCTTTATCCATTTTGGTTGAGAGATTCCTTGTTTTATCATGACATGGATTACAGCAAACTATGTCCCCATGCAAAGTTTTGGTTTGGTTTCTTAATTCTTTAAACTCTGGAAGACTATGTAAGCAGGTCAAGGTACATTCCAGATTAATAGTATAGATTACTCTGTTTTGATTGGTAATTTGTCTCTATCAAGAGCCTAACTGTTCTTTGTGTCCTGGTTTATAGTGACGTTAGTAAATTATAGAGAGTACTATTCTCGGCTCCTAAGGGTTGCAGAATTGGATTCATATCATTCTGGTTTTAGTGTTGGCATTCATTTGGTTTAACTTCCTCCAACACAGTGTACTTGAAGGAGCTTTTTTCAGCTTCTCTTAGTTATGAATTAGTTGAGCCCTTTCAAAATGCATATAATTGAAAGGACACTTTTGAGTTTTCAAGTCGTAACCCCTTATCATTTCTGTCAACCATCTCATATAACGCAAAGCTCCATCTAAAATCTCCTTATGATTTTTGCTCTTATTAACCTTGCAGGATAGCTGACGCAAACTTTTGGTGCTCTAGGGATTAAAAAGTCTCTTGAAACATCCATCCTAAACTTATTCAGGATCTGTTTATAGCTACTTATTCTGATAATAGAAATATTATGTGATGCATGCCATAGAATTTCTAAGTGAATCTGGGTAAATGACTTAATCTCTATGTTTGACTGTTGTCCCAAAGCATGAGTCATTCCCCTCCATCCTCTCCCACCTGGCCACACATTTGTGTCCCCTGCTGTCTCAGGTAATTGTCAATTACTTTACTGATCTATGTCAGTACCTTAGTCTGGCAAAAGTACGCTCAGTTTTAAGAGGATAGTTTTACACTGGAATAGTGAAATAAAACAGCTCAGCAAATGGCCTAGGAAGCACATAGAGAGGGGAGGACAGAGGCAGGGCCTGTCAGTTACATTTCTAGTTTAGGTTGCTGTGGAACTATAGCCTCGATTCTAGTTTGATAAAGCTATGATAATACTTTCTTTTCCTACATTTTGTCCATATTATCTGTTTAGTTTTTAAGCTCTCCAGATCAAAGACTGCATCTTTTAGTGAATTGCACAGTGACAACTACAGTGGATCCCCACATTTAGCTATTGAGACAGTACTGATAGAAGATCACAATAGAAGCAGCATGCTTTTTTTGATGGCTTACCTTCTATCACGCTTTTGGGTTGTGCTGCAAATGTATCCAGCTTTACTGAAAACAGATTATATTCTCTGCTGATTATATTTCAGCTTATTACTTATGCTATAATGTGAACTTTTAATTAGGTGGACTTCATTTTTTCATAGTGCTTCTTCTGAGAAGCATAGGTTTCATTAGCTATATAAATACCCACTTTTCCTTATAACATGAAGTTTTTTTACTTGTGAACTTCCTTGACCTACTTAGCAGTCCTAACAGCAATTAGTTTTGAAGCCTTTTTTCTCTATAAACCACAGAAGTGTGTGATATAGGTTTACATTACAACATAGGTTTTTAATGTAAGAGAAAATAATGCCACCTATTAGTTTGGAATCTGGACAAAAATATGTATTTTATAATAGGTGCTTTTATGTGAAACAAAATATTCTTAACATTTTTAACAACTTCTGAATGTACTGTCTCCACCCTTCACTGTAGTATTTTGCATACGTCTGGTACTTCTGGGTCTGTTTCTCACAGCAGTGTAGAGAAAATTTCATGCTTTCACATTTTTCAGCCGTAATACTATTTACTTCGAAGAGAAATGAATATCCTCTAGTATTCTGCCAGTTCCCTCTCTAGACTTCCACACTGAGGTAGTTTTATTTGATCCTTTTATGCCAAAGATTAAATTTCCTTGTGTTGTATGGTGAGATACCAGTGCTTATTTTCAGGGAATAATCTTATGGAAAGTTCTGTGTTCAAGATTGTTTGCACCCAAATCCAAAATGCCAGTAGCCTTTGTTTCAGTAACAGAACATCTGATTTGCTCTCGTGCTTCCAGAGAAAGCCCATTTCCCAATACTTACATCTGTTCTCCATCTTCCATTATGGGGCCAATCCCTTAGTTCTTACTCAGGAAAAAATAGAAGTAGTTAAGAATACTAATATTTCAAAAACAAATGCATAAACTTACATTGAGTCAATTCATGGGAAGGAATTGACTGAGGAGTTCTGAATGTTCATGGGGTTTAGGGTGTATAAGTTTGAACTGCGCTTAACACATTTCTTCCCTAACTTTATCCAATTCAGTAATTCTTGACTTTCTGAAATGTTCATTTAACTTACCATATAGATGCTATAGGTGTTTCAGAGCCTGATCGCACTGTCTATGTTCAGACAAATATCCACTGTCTCCAATGAGGAATTTTACATTCAAAGAGGTTCCCCTGTGATAGGAGTTTTGCTTGAAGAGAGGAAGCTGGATCAATCCCACATGTTGTAGAGACTTAAAATCAGGAATTAATATGCAGTAGAGCTATGACAGTGGCTTTAATTCTACTCACATTAATTTTCACTGTTATTATTAATTAAACCCTGAAAATCAGGGATTTAATGGAAACTCTGACAGACCTTTAATTATAGCATTTCAACAGTCTTATAGTATAGGATGTCCTCTACTAGTGCACAGGACATTCTGTACTTGAGAGGGTACAGAAAGAAGTCATAGTTTTTGGTGTTCTTTATGTTCAGAACATTTTTTAATTCATGACAGGCTTTTACTTTGTGTTGTCTGCTGCATCTGGGTAAGTTATATAAAGTGAATACTTTAATTGTTGTGTTCAAGAACAATTTGGAAACAGTTTTTAAATTTTTTTTAATGCAATTGCTCATTATTGTTCAAAATTATCTGTCATTGTTTTAGGAGAATGTATTTCAGTCTATGGATTTCACACAAGCTATTTATGTAGCATAGTGCATTATGCTCACAGATATGTCTACAATTTATATTATTTAGATTGCAAACTTCTGGCAGGACCTTTTTTTCTCTGTTTGTCTAACACCTATCATAGTGGGGTCCTGACCAGAATTCCTATGTGCGCCTATAATATAAGCCATAAATTACAGTAATTCATCACAGGTGATTTGTATCACTGTGTCTAAAGCCTTTCCATTATGTGTTCCATTGGGGCCTCAAGATGAACTGCTTAGGCCTTGACTGCGTAGGGTAAGAGTTATGTCAAAATGTATGGTGTGATTTACAGATACTGAATTGTCAGGTGGGATAGGAATCTGCAGGGAATAATCAGATATTGTGGATAGCAGTGTTCTGTAATGTTTAGTACATTGCATTTCAATTTATTCAAGCATACAACTATATAATATGTTTTTATGTGTGAAAGACAGTATTACACCCTCTCTGCTAATTTTTACAATTTTATCACAAATTTTGCAACCTATACTTTCTATTAAAGAACATTCCTGGATTCAACATGATAATTGAAAATTGTCATTGAAGGGTGGAGGGACATGGACGCAGAGTTTTAACTCTGGAGACTATAAAGGAAGTACAGTCTAAAAGTCTCAAAGCCAGAGACAAATTTAACAGTATTAGTAACTATTAACAATATTTATAGCTAAACCAGGAATTATTTTGGAGAAGCTGAGTAATGAGTTTTTAAATGTTTTTTATATTGATATAATCAGTTAGCCACCTGTCCTCTTGATTAGATAACAGAACTATAAGAAATGAGAGAAAATATGTATGTTCTAAAATTAATAGGGAAAGGAATTTGAGGATGTTCCATATTAGAAAGGATCTTAACTTCTATGTGACTCGTTCTGAGATTTCTAAATTTATATAGTATACAATAATGTTTGGATGTGTCTATATAAACCAATTCTAGAAACATTGAAACATTTTAGGCAGTTAAAAAAAAATACTTTTTGCTAGGAATCTAGTGAAAACTATGTGCAATGGTTTGCATTTGCATTGCATACTCTATCCAAGTAAAAACTTTTTAAGATTCATGACATACCTTGCACAAGTTATGTTTGACTTATCCCATTTTTATAGAGCTACATACGTAGGAATGTGAATTATTGAATAGAACCAGTCCCCGCATTAGCAACCACTACTGAGCATCAGGAAGAACTCTTAAGAATTAAAAACTTCTGGATTACTTTAGGGATGATAAACACATGAGTTCCTGTGATCAGAAGTTGTTCTCTGAGATCCCAGTCCCAAGCAGTCTGGTTGGCTTTTCTCACGTGATTACCTTGAGTGAGGCAAAAGTTACTGATACAAGTAAAGCCTAAAAGGTCACATTTCTTTTTTATCTGCCTGCAAAGGTAGACCCACTCTCATTCTCCACAGACAGTACTTCTGGTGGCCATGCATAAAAGTGGCTTAAAACTCAAATTAAGATCTTGAATGCTGGCCCAGGGGATTACATCACCAGAGGGCAAGCTTGCCAAGTCCAGAAAACCACCAAAGCCATGGCACTACACTCTGTGCCACTTGCCGTAGAGACAACCCAATGCTGAGCACCTCCTACTCACTCTGTGTTCACATGAAATTATGACCCAGAAACCAAATTTACATAAACAGCTGATTCTCTTTTTCTTCGCTCAACTTTATAGAGAACCCAGACTTCTAGCTTTGGTTCCAGCAGATTGTCAGAGCTCTGCAGTTTCTTTGCAATCTATGTCTAGTTTTACACCTACTGATAATTTTTCATTCTCCTATCTATCCAGAGCCTTCTTTCATGGATGGACATTTGAAATACCTCATTGAGAAACCATTTGTTCTTCACTGGAATTTAAATTTGCTGAGGAGAGCCAGGGAAACTGGTTTCACATCATGCCTAAATCAGTCTCATAGCTACCTGCTGCCTAACAAAGCTGTCTGCTCCCCCTTCCCTTTGCCAGCGGTATGCTCTCTCTGCTTCCATTACCCCACTCTGGCATTTATTCAGTCCCCTGCTAAACCAGTTAAGGAAGCTCAACCCTCAGAAAACTAACCTTACAAAAAAAGTGGATAGTTTTCTCCTGGTTTCCTTGTGTGAACTGCCTCACTGTGGGAGCTGGTGCAATGGAGGTAGAGGAAGAGCAGGACGGCCCCCCTTGGTGGCAGGTAGCTGTTAGATTTGCAGGGCTCTAATGTGAAACAACAGCTTGAGAGCTGGCCAGTATTGTATATCTCTAGTCCCCTCTGAGAATGCAATATGAAATAAAATTATACTTACAGCATATAACAAATAAATATGCATTTTATGTAAATTTAGTGAAAAACTCCTCCGAAATATTTGCTTCAAGTTGTTAGGAAAGCTGCTTTAGTATAAGAACTGCAGAGACTTCTTCTTAGCAGTGCCAGCATTGATTGGCTGGGTTTAGCAAAGTGCTGTGGATGTCAGCTATGGACAAAATTGTTGTTAGCATTAGAAAATTGCCTGCTGTGTGGACGGGCTTAATGCACTGTTATATGGTATGGATGCAAATTTAATGGGCTTGAAAATAGAGAGATTGAGCCTGAAACCTGTAGGGCATGTCCTTGGCCCAAACTAACCCACACCACTTCTAATCAGGAGTCAGTCTACCGAAGTGGAAGGCATTAAACCAGTAGCTGATTAGAATCGGGACCCAGTTACTTAAAAGGGAGCTTTGACTGGGCAGGGGACCACAATGGCATTTTGATTTTTTTTATATTTGTATTTTTTTCAAGGAGCAGAGTAGCTATCAGTTTAAATGCACATGAAATACAAACCCAAAGTGTTAAAATGACATTTAGAAATGGCATAACAATACAGACAATATTAAAAGAATGCAATTTGAGAAGGTGTCCTTCTTCACACAGTAATGGGATTGCCACCGCTGCTCAGCACATCACAAGAAAGTTTTATCTTAAAAGAGCAAAATAATATCATTAACAGAAAATTAAACTTAAAGTCACCATGAACTATGGACTTAAAAGACCCTCAAGAAATGAAAACCAATTGTCTGTTGGAAAACCAGGAGGTCAAGTAGTCATTGACCAACCAAAAGCTGCACCGATTGCTGAAACGTACAGTACTTTCAAATCCAATTAACTGTTTCAAGCAGACAGTCCTCATTTTCTCTTTCATCAGGAAAGGAAATTTGCAATCATATATTCCAATGAAAGTTAAGTTGTTTTGATCTGATAATTGTCAGATGTATTTATCTTAATTTGTAAGTTTCTAATGCTGAAGCTCCAAGCTGTTCAGATATAACAGTAGTACTGGGAAATGAGGTACAAAATGCTGGAATTCAAATTAACCAATAAATATATTTTAATATATATCAGCAGGACTCTAGAGGATTCCATTAATGTTGAAAAATAGAAAGGATTTAGGTTAATTTGGTAAGAAGGCAGGTCAGAACGTTTACAACAGTGGCATAGAATTGTATAGAGATGCAAAATTTTTCAAGAGAGCAGAATTTTTTCAAAAACGCTGACTCTAGCTGTCACAGCCCTGCCTTGGTTAAATCCAGTGGAGAGATATGAGGACTTTCTAATTTGCTTTCCCTCTATTTTAATAATAGCTGTGCATAAGTAATTTATGAAAGGCCAACCAGGCAGTGGGCAACAGAAAATTAAACTCATTTTATCTGAAAGCAGGTGGATTTCTATATATCATTAGCATGCATAGAATTCTCACAATGTTATTTCTCATACTGATGGAATGTAACCAAATAATATATGAGTTTTTTGCTTATGCACGAGTGAAATTTTTAGATAAAAGTGCCAGCCCCAATGGCAATTTTCTGCAAAACGAAAACTAATTCTGCGAAGCTTCTTATTACTGGGAAGACTCATTTGGCTTGCATTAGAGACTGACATAAGTGACTTTAGGATTTTACTAACAGATTAGATGAGATGTGCTATATGCAGTAATATCATTAGAGAATGTAGCAGCAGAAGCATAAGAGTTTGTGACACTTAAGGACACTGGCACAAGTAAATTGTTTTCATTTATGACAAGCTTTTAAATGATTTTTTTTCCCTCCTGATGAGAATATGTTTTAGTTTTAGGTTTCTCTCACCCTTCCCCAAGATCAAAAAAAGTTTCTGCCTAAATTATTCCTCATGTTATTTCACCCACTGATACTAAATCTATTGTCTATGCCTGCCTTATCACCTCTATCGCCTTGAGAGAGGCTAGATCTTTATGAGGAAAACAACACGAAAACTAAACAAATGTATTGTCAATGTTATTCTAATCTAAATGAGGAGAGAGAAGCAAACCACCTATTTCTCTACTTGCTGTATTTTCAGTATTCATGAACAGAAATATATTTGTGATCTATGCACATATTGTTTAAACGTATTTTAAAAAAGAAACAAATATGCTACAACCATTTGAATTAACCAAATGGAACTTTCCTTTTCTTACCTCATAAAACCCTGTTAAGAGGTTTTCTTTTAATTATGATACCCAAAGGTACATCCTGCATAAGGCCTTTTTCCACTCTTACATCTTGCTTAACAATAACCAGCATCTGCCACACAGTATTTTTCTCTGAGGCAAGGAGAAGGAATAAAAGACGATGCTAAATTCCATGTAATATTATGTAATGTTTTACAGTGAGGATGAAGGAACAGCCAGGTAGTTTGTCTCAAAATGAAACTTTCCATTTTATTTTATTTTTTAATTCAAGAAGCGATAGTAACAGCTACCAGGAGTTAGCAGTAACTGCTCCTTTAATGTTGTTGTATTAGTTTGTACTGAATCAGTTGTACTGAATCAGTTGTACTGATTCTTTGTAGTTGGCAATATATTTTGTTCACATTTGAATTTCAAAAAAGAGGGAAGATATGACTCTGTTGTTGGAACCAATAACACTGACCCAAGTCATATGACAGCGATAGTAGTCCTTTGTAACCCTGACCCATGTGAGGTGACTGTGTCCAGCTGTTCTTCAGCTGCTTATTCAGTTTCTTATATCAGCACTCATGTATGTCACACTTACATGACTTTTTTATATTACATGACTTTTTTCTTGGTTTACTCTGATATCAAAGTTTATATTGTCCTCCATATTCAGTACTTTTACAGAGCTCTCTCAACTACTAAAGGCCCTAAGAAATAGGAAAATAAAATCCTCAGGTAAACTTCATGGGTATAAATGTAGAATGACTATGTTGACTTCAGCGAAGCTAATCTGGGTATATAATGCTCTACTTAAAAAGCAGAGTTTGGCCCAATGTAACCAATATTGAAAACAGACTTGATATTAAAGAGAACCATAAGTTCTTTTCTCAGGTGAAAATGCTGGTCTCGGCCATACTGGAGCAAATGCAAAACAGTTCTGCCGAAGTCAATAGATTTCCTTCAGCCTTTGCTCAGCATAAATGGGGACAGAGTCTGGCTCTGTTGTGACATGGACTCAGCTAGTGTATTAAATTATAATGATTAGAATTCAAATGGTAACATTCAAGCAGATAGATTGCAAGACTCTTTACACACTCTGGTTCATAAAGTCCTTCCCTGTTGCAATCACTTGCCTCTGTTAGCAAATGTCTAAAAGAGAGAGAAGAAATAACTGAAGAAATATAAAAAACTCTGAAACTTCTGTACTGAGGTGCACAGACATTTTGCCACCATCTGCTGAGATCTGGCTCCTGCTAGCATGGGAGAGCTGAAATATAAGGACAGGCATATGTTCTCATTCCAGATCAGCCCTTCTCCATTGTGTGTCATCTTGTACCTACCTCTATCAAATGATCTGCCCAGTGCTAATTTTTATATGATGCTAACACCTAGCATAGAAACTTAGGCCAAGACTATCTGGAGCATCTTAGACCACTAAATCTGTTTCTTGCAGTCACAGATGTCACATAGTTCTGATCACAGATGTCTGAAAATCCATCTTAAAGCAAGTTAGGTTCTCTGCCCCCACATCCTCTATGGAAAGCTGATCCAAGACCTCCTTCCATGAAAAATTTTCATGACAAACCAAATGTAACGGCAGGTTTGTTCCTGTGCTGTCTTCTATAGCTTAATTAGCTGATCTCCTTCATTTGTTATCTTTGTTTTAAATCCAATATTAGTTATGGAAGACCTGCACAGTAGACCTGGAGCTCTGTCCTGCTATTCCATAGTCTGCCCAGATACTTCCTGAGTCTTCTGGCATTATCCAATTGTACACTCAAACAACTAACTCTTAGAAAAGCCAGTTCAGCTCCTTCAGTGCCAGGAAATGCTTTTTCCTATGCAATATTCCCATTTACCTTCGATGCTTAACAGATATGTATATGAAGTGCTTTAGCACTTATGGCCTTAACCATAAGACTTCTGTAGGTAGTAGAAAGTATTTAAGTTGATTATAACAGCGATTAGAGCATAGACAAAAGACAGAAGTGAGAACAGAGAAAGTAGATAATATGGTGGAAGAACATTAGAATAATTTTTCATTGCAAATAGACTAAAGGAAGGTGTACTTTTTTCTCAGTTTGCATCTTATTTTTTGTCATATTTTATTTCCTACTTAGAACATTGAAGTCAAAACAGGCACATGGATATGTCTTTACTTTTCCCCCATTTTCATTTAAATATACAACATTTAAGGGCATTCAACCATCTGCTTTTTATTTGCAGCCAGCAATCAAAAAGTATTTTCACTGTATTATTAAAAACTGAAAAATAAATACTATACTTTTAATCTTAAGCGTTTTAAAAATGGAAGGATATACTTTCCAGTAAGTGTCAGTAAGTCTAGCTCTAAGTTGCTTGTGTTGACATACTGCTGAAGGCTAAAAACAGCTTATACAGATTTTATTTGTTTATAGGGAAATTATAAAATGTTCCAGCAAAATAAGTAATGACAATTTTTGTCTACATAAATGTGCATGTAAATGTAATGATGTTTGTTGTCATTTCAACATGACTACCATTATTGAAATAGAAGAGCCAGTACTAATTCTTGCTGTCATATTTCTTAAAAAATGAAAATAAGGCATTTAAAGAAGCGTCAAGGTTTTCAGTGTTGATCATTCATCTCCTGCATGCTCTTAGAATAATACCCTCAGCAAAACAGACAGACAAAGGCTAACTAGAGTTCTGCTTTCTAATCTCTTTAAGAAACATACATTTGAAGATATTTTCCAACTTCAGTGTTCTGAAACTCAGTGAGACCTTACTGAATAAGATGTGAGGTTTTGTCATTGTCTTAAAGGTTGTATAACCTGGGCACAGGGGGAAAACCTGAAAAAGTCTGCCTTTGTTCTCATCAGCCAAAGGAAACCCTTCTCTTTTTTAATTTAATACTTAGAGGTTACAAACTGTGCCGTGATGAGCTCTCATGGTGCCCATCCTCCAGTGAGACTATCCACAGGATAATAATCGATAACAACATTCAGGCCAAAAGACCCTCACCATTGAGCTTATATGTGATTTGAACATAGCAGTGTTTTTTCAAACTCCTTGGAAGTGTAAGTTCCTCTCCTCCCCTTCTGTCATTGGTATTTGCATGCCATCCTCAGTCAGCAGTGGTTCAGCACACACAGGGGAGGGGAGCAATATTCACTTACTGCCTGCAATTACGTACACTTCCTTTCATGCTCTAGGAAATTTAGTGCTGCTCGCTTAAGAAAAACTGAGCGTGCGGCAACTGATACTGTTTAAAACTTTTCAGAAGTTTAATTTCTGAATTTTGTCATGATTCCTACAGCTGTCACCAGCCACTCAACTCGGGCTGATAAGACCTCGCACTGGCCACTATATAGAGATACCGTCCTCTTTGTGGGTATGTCTTACTGTGGTCTTTATGGTTTCCTCTGCTTTGGCAGATGGCTACAACATGATCAGGAATGGAACTGAAAAGTATCATTCCTAGATAATAATGACTATTTTAAGTAGGTGTTATGGCTGAATAGATTTAAGAGTTGAAAAATCCTGAATTCCAATGTTGCCTCTTCCACCAAAGTGGCACATGACCCCAAGTGGGAAATGTCGCTGGGAGGAGTGGTGTTACCTGTTTTTTGAAGGAATGTCTAATTTTTTGTGCCTAACTAGCCATGCCTTTAAAAGGCCTGAGTGTTCACACGCCTTGAAAATAATTTCAGCTTAAAACTGCAGACATGCAAAGTCTTTGAAACCAGATGCCTCACGTGTTCCAGAAAGCAAAAGCTAGTTTTGAAACATTTTAAATTCTCCATGCCTCAGTTTCCCCCAGGTGCTAGCAGGATGAGATGGAACCTATGATGTGAGGGTAAGAGGGATACTAATTTATTAACATCTGTGAGGTACTTTGAATATCTGAATTATACTAGTTATTATCATGTGCTTTTCCATTCTGAGGGCTCACAAAGCATTGGGCAATGGGACAGGCAGAAGTCCCTGTACCACACTATGACACAATTGCAATGACTGTATTCTGCAAGGTAGGGGCTGCCTCCTTCCAGTGACTTTCCGGAGCAGCAGAGAGGGGTCAGGGACACAAGGCTGTTTCACTCATGGAGAATAAAAGGTGGAAAATGAAAGGCTGAAACCGTAGGTTCACCTGAATTCAGGAGTTCTGAGCAGGATTCTGCCTATGTTAATCCAACAGACCTTCTGCTAACTATAGAACACATCTCTCAGAGAGAGGCAAACACAAAACCAGCAAGCTACCCAGTATTACAAGACTATTTTGGGGAAATAACTCTGATATAGGTCCTAGACACAGCTCTGATCATAAAACTCAGGAAAATATTAGACAACTTTTCTTCTTCCTTTCTAAATTGATTGAATCCCCAGATACTGCTTTAATTATTCATGCTCATGATGCGGTATTTTGTTCAGCAGTTTCTGAGAAGCCAGCACCACGGTATACTCACTGATTGTTAGTGTCATCGTAAACTTTCCCACCATCTTTCGTCTTATGTAAATTTAATTCCAAACACACCACTTCATGCTTTATTATCTCACAACAGCAATTGCATTTGGCCCTTTGATTCATCTGTGGAGAATGCATTACGAAGCAAAGCATAAATATCATGAAATGGTTAGTTCATGGGGCTTCTAATTTCAGGAACATCACAAAATGCTAATTCGTAGTCTTCATACTAGCACAAAAAATATATTTCAGTGGATGTCGTGAGGGTAAATCCCTGTTCTCGTCCTTCACTTGGAAAATGCTGCAGCTTAAAGAAACTTAAAAGCTCTAATAAAACTTACAGCAAACCAACTTGCTGGAGTGTTCATCTACACTTCAGTGTATTCTGAGTTAAAAAAAAAATGTAGAGAGCCTTCAAAATAGTCTAGGATGGGAACTAAAGTAATGAAAGAACAGGTTGCATTTTCTTCTCTTTTACCTGCCATATGTTACAGGGTGCAGTTGTTTTCCCATTGGTGTATTCATCTTAAACAGTGGCGAAGCTGCACCTTCAAGGTCAGTTGCTAATTGTAATGGTACTGAACCACAGAAAAATCAACACGATTTAACTGTGTATGGCTCTAAAAAGAGAAAAGCCAATCCATTTGGGCAGAACCCATAGGCATCTTTGTGCAGTTTCAAGCAGGGACTGTATGGCACAGGCAGGAAATCTGGGCTGGGAGAGAAGAGAGTATATTGAGTAGACAAAATATGAAATACACTGTTTATAAACCCCACTCCTGTTAAGGATGGACCAGGCACATGGTGCTTTTTCACTTCATGACACATATGTGTGAAAACTTCATCCACAGATGTTGCTATATTGATTTATCCCTATTTTCAAACATAATTAATCTTGAAGATTCATGGACTAGGCAGATACATAGATTTATTTTGGCTTATATTTAACACCATAAGTAGCAGAAAATGTTTAGACAAATTTTCACAACTGTTAGAGGCAAGTGTGGGGTGTGCCTGTGTGAAAGAACAAGAGGATTGAGACAGACTGAAAAGCTAGCTAGGCTGTCTCTAGGCAGCTCTAGCTTGCACAACCAGCACTTACACAGCAGATCAATAGGTCTTAGTGCCTTTTTAGAATTAGTGAAGTGATCTTTGCAGAAGATAATTTTCTTTGCAGCAGTTATCAACCCAAGACACTGAATACTATTTTTCAATTTTCTGATGTATTTGCCTTTAATTCCCTTTTGTCCATATTTTAACAAATATATTGTGCTGTTTATTGTTCTTTATATCTTTCCAGCAGCAATGTGAGGTCATTTCTGAGATCATAGAAAGCCCTGGGCATACTGAACCGCTCAGTGCAAGCTAAGTGAATGTGCTTACTTACAGAAAGACTGAGTCGCTGAGACTCCTGGCTGCTGCCCTACAGTGCTCTGAAAGAGCAATCTTTAGAGCAGCCCCCAACATGACACACTCCTTATGTCTCCTTTGGTCTAGTCACCTGCCTCGTGAGCTGTGTATAAGAGCGTGTGGGCAGGGAGCTAATAATCCAGGTGTACACAAGAACATAGGACTCATACGCTATGGAGGTTGCATTTTGGTTCTGTTTGCCATTTGTCTCTGTAGATGGTAGGTAATTTGGGGCCTAAAGAGTGCAGGCCTAAACAGCGAAGGACTTGTCAGCTTCTGCTTTGCTTGTCCATTCATTATAAAACTTTTCTAAAATCAGGATTAAATCATCTTGTTACACAATAAAATTTGTCAGGTATCCTTGTCTCACCTTCCACATCCGGTAACTAGCACAGCAAGTTCAGCCTGCTGGTGTTTGTATGGATGTGGTCCTTTCAGAAAAAAATATGCAGGTTCACCTACTTAGTTCATATTTCTGGTAATCTAAATCTGAAGTAGACTGCTCTTAACCATAATTTTCAACAATAAAAACAGCATTGTTCAGTAGCTCATGCTCAGAATTACTTGAAAAGTCGTGAAGTTAGATTATCAGCTGGTGCAAATTCAACCTACTTTTGCTAGAATGCACAGAGATATATTGATTTATGTTAGTGAGGGTATAGTTCATTGTCTCTCAAGACGGTTTATGCAGCAGGACTATTGTATTCATCCGTAGGCATTCTGATAAAAGCACATCCTGCAGCCAGTTGTAATTATATATGTATGTAGGAAAATACTAGCTACTCCAATTCTTTTTTCTTTTTTTTTAAGTTGGGAGGATAGCAACTGGAATAGGGAAGAAATGGGATCCCCCACCTAGTACAGGCAGTGCTATTTTTTTAAATTTTGGATCATGCTTGCTTAGGATCAGAACATTTCTTTGTGTAATGTGGCAACCTTGATTTTTGTACTGGTTATCAAAACTGTTGAGTTTGTGATTTTATTCTCTGCAAATCATCATCATTATTTACTCTTAGATGAATACTTTAGATATGTTACTTTTACGAAGACTGGAAGGAAAATTGAGTCTATATCTCCAACACCAGCAGAGAGTTTGTAAATTGTATTAGGATGGAGTTTCTGAAATCCGGTCAGTGCTGTAGATTATTTTATATATGAATGGAAAGGAGTAAAGTATATTTATTGCAAGGTGCATTTAAATTTTCAAACCCATAGGTAAACTTTAACTTCTTAATATTAATAACATTGTATTGGTAGGAAAACAAACTTGCTCACCTTGTGTTTTTATATTTTCTTTAATTTGGGGTATTTCAAACAACATAGGCATGGAAAGCCATAATAGCCTATGATTTCTAATATTGGGTAAAGCACAAATATAAAATATACTTGAAGCTCAGCTCTAAGTAGATTATAAACATTTAATATAGAATGTTATCATAATATTCAGAGCACCAAATTGCAGACTTCTGTCACCCACTTTCAGGCATGCTTCTGAAGATCATAGTTAATTCTGCTGATTTATGGTAATGCTGTAGCACTATCATATGCAGCATCAGAAACCACTAACAAGCTTAGTATAAGCTTGGACTGAAATGGTTTGAGGTTTAAATTTCTGTAACGATTATAAACTAGAGGGAGTGAAATCCCACTTCAGCAAAAAAATAAAAGTGTCTTGTTACAATTCAATATTGCATCTTCTCTCTCTCCCCCTCTCATTCCAACCCCCCTTACTTTCTCTTCTCTCTTTAGCTTCTCTGAGGAGCCATGTTTGAGAAAAGTAATTTTAAATTGTGACTGGCATTTTTAAATTTAAAAATAATCCTTTTTGTATGGTAATGCGCTTTATAATTAGGAGACACAATGTTAGCATTTATTGGAAGTAGAAAAAAAGCTAGGCTGAAAAGTATTAAAATCAACTAGATTTTTTTTGCCCATTTCATTTGAAATGATAGCTATTTATAAAACAAATCTGATGACTTTGCCAACCCTTTCCATAAACATTTTAATAACGTATGTCATATTTGACTGTCTCCGGGATACTATGGACTGCAGTTACCATAAAATCTGTTTCAAAACTCACTCTGAACTTGGGGTTAGTGTGAAGCTAATGAAGGTGTGCAAAGAGAAAACATTATGAACCAGAACTATAAAGGATGTAAATCGCAGTGCTGTTGCTTCATAATGAAATCAAAAGAACTACAGTAACTTACAGTTGTTGAGAATCTACCTTTGCATGGTTCTCTTTATACACTGGGCTCCTCTCTCTCCTGTGTCTTTATGAGAGTTGTGCTCAGTAGCCCTTTTTGGCAAATGGCCAACACTATACTACAAATAAAGAACTTCAGGAACCTTGTCATTGGTTTAGGCAACATGTTGCCATTTTCAAATTGTAGATTCCCTACTCCCATCAGCCAAAATTGCTTCTTCTCTCTCTAGCCTTATGAAAATGTAAAAATTACCAAAGATTTTGAAAGGATTTGAAATGTTTACTTTCTGGGCATCAAATTCGATAGCAACAATCAAATCATAGAATCATAGAATCACTGAGGTTGGAAAAGACCTCTAAGATC